>NW_015112874.1:230054-233295 GCF_001443285.1 Poecilia latipinna | reverse complement strand
CCCCCCCCCCCTGTGCCCCCCCCCCCCCCCCCAAATCCCCAATGAACACATGTGGTTCAGCCGTAATGGGACCCAGCTGGACTCCCACCTTCTCCGCTCTGTCGGAACCCAGCTCATGCGGTCCAGTCTCAGTCCACATCGCTCTGGGTTGTTTGTGTTTTCCTCTGTTTTTTTTTGTTTGTTTTTGTTGTTTTTTTTAAGTTAAGAAACGAGAAAGGGGTTATGAAGAAGCAGTACACCATCACTGATGCTTCCCTGCTTTTGAGTCATTCAAACATCAATCTTCCCATGACCATTCTAAAACGCTTCTGGTGGTAAACATTTGTTCCCCAGGACTTCCACGCTCCATCTCGATGCAGTCGCAGGCCTCAGTATGTACAGTAATGAAGGCGAAGGCAACACAATGTTCTGGAGTTTTTTTATGGGGCAGAGCAAATAAACACATTGGAGAATTCAACCCAGCAACTTGCAATGCGTTCTCACAGTGTTTCTGGGGACAACCGCTGCCAAGTTCCCTAAGCTGTAAGACAACTATGTGCTAAGTGTCTGACATGATAGGAAATGAATGCGCATGAATTTGTTTTGTTTCTGCACATGTGGCTACAGTACTACACAAAGAGATTGATGACAGAAATTCGCAGCATGCATTTCCTGATCCCTGAGTCTGTCAACAATGTCTCCACAACTAGCTTTGAGTTGAGATTGTATAGATTTACTTTACTTTACCATGTAGTGCACCTGATTTTTTAAGTATATTTTGTCATGAGGCAAATCACAAACTTCCATCTTGTGCTTTAGTCTTGAAACATTTCTCCCCTGCAGAAGAGAACCATCATGTTGGTGACTGTGCTCTCCTCGTCAATAAATTCACTCTTCGCACAAAACCCCACATCGTAAAGTTCAAATCACAAAAAACTCCAGCTGTAGATTTAATCCCTAATATTTGAGCTGGTCTCTTTTCTTCACCCAATTTCACAATCACTTAGCAACCAGGATTTTGCTAAATCAAGTTGAATACTCTTTCACAACAACTCCTTCTACCGTCTGATCTCCGTCTCGGGGCACCGAAAGCATCGTCCAGCAGGCACTCCTGAACAAGTCAGATCCCAGGAATGAATCTCGTAACTGGCTTCATGTTTCTACTACTGTCCCTGCCTATTCCACTTGTGCCAGAAGCAAACCGGAACAAGATCCCCTGCAGGCCTTTTCCAACCCTTTGAAATCTCATCATGGTCACATATAGCACTGAACGTTTTCATTGCTTTTCCCCTTTCTGAAGGGGAAAATAGTTGCACACTTCATTATCAACCTTTTTTTTTAAAGCCTGTCATCTCATTCCCCTTGACAAATGTTATTCTGTAGCCAATCTCCTCATCCTTTTTGTCTTTCGTCTCTATGGATTCACAAAAGAAATTGATTGACGGCCACAGTGTATTTACTTGGAAGGGCTGAGTTTCATTCTCAAACTAATGGACAATGTAAACATAGGCCCATAATTCTCACTGCTCAGCCACCATCGGTCTCTTCAGTTTGAAGCTGCCATGATATATAAACTCTCTCTTTTTCCTTTCATTGTTCTTAAAACCCACTATTCCATCTCATCTGCATCTGACCAGAAGAGGTGGTCCCAATAAAGTCCAAATAAAAAAAGGAAAAACACTAAAGGTTGTTGTGGCATGTCACAATGAGTTTCGTTTTGCAAAGCACCACATAATCAAAGGAGTGCATGATAACTATGTAACCTAAATAATGTTTTGTCTGTGAGGGCAGTAAATGTGATATATCTTGAAAAATAACTAGTCATAGCTGGAGAAAAAAAAATATATAATAAAGCTCTATTTCGACTCTCGGAGCAGTGAATCCATGCTCCACAGTCACAGTCACAAGTTATTCTCTGACCAAAACTGCAACTGATGTTGAGACTGATGAGAGGCTGAGCTTCTGCTGTGTGGTCCCACAGATGGTGTCGCGGCGGTTCCTCTCTGTGTCAGAGATGAGAAGGTTGGGTGCGGCAACATGGCGCTTGTGCTCTTGAATTCATTATCTCAGACCGCGTCTGTTCCTGTGATCAGAGCCGGCACGGTCTGGATAACAGGACAGGAAAGTCTCCTCCATGGTGTGTGCTATTTGAAGCAAGCTACAAATAGCACATAACTTAATTCTGTAATGAAACCATTTTAGTAACAACACAAACTTTTGAAAGTTATGAAATATGCTTTTTCTTTCTTTTTTTTTTGGCAAAATCATTATATGGTTTTCAAATGTGTTTTTCATGAAATAATAGTGTTAATGTTACATCTTTGAATATAAATGTTTGATATTTTGATTTAAGATTTATTGCAATTTGAAATGAAGTTTTGTGATGTAATTTAAAAAAAAAAATTTTTTAGCAATTTTCACATTAAAATTACTTTTTTGAAAGTCTTTTTGAAGTAAAAGTATTTATTTACTGTGTTGTGAGACTTCCTGTTATTTTTGCATGCACTTAAATGACATTTTGTGTTATTTTTAATATGTTGAGTTATTTTCTTTAACTGCTCCCGGTAACATAAATGTTATGCCATAATTATATGTAAATGATGCTATTTTTATCTGCTGAATCTGTGTTATTTCAGCTTAGTGCACATTGAAATTTTCCTCGGAAGAATTTAACTCCACACACAGAACATTCCTTACAACAAGAGATTGCACTAAATGAGCTGTAATGTGTGTGATACCTAATCAAGCTAAATATATTTTAAATAAAGGCAGTTATTAATAACTCTACTGAATTTAAGAAGTAAGCTCCAATTTGTTATATAGTTACTTGTTCCGCCTAGAGTCTACAGAGGCCTAAACTGGCCTACAATTCAAAATCAAAAAAATACACAGAGATGTGTGTTTTTGATAGGAATAATTGATATTTCCACACAATCACCACTGCAAAAATTAACACAACAATTCGAAAAAAATGAAATGCAACTGAAGCATTTTTAAATGAATGCTAAACTTTCTAAATTGATCACAGTGGAGAGATTTTTTTTTTTAGTAATTCATGACTGTATTTATCTGAGGTATATGACCTAAAATTAATCTCACTTTAGCCACTCTTAAAAATGGAGGAGAAAAGATAAAGTGCCATTCAAGGCAATGTCTGTCGATCTTCAAAAGTCTGAAAGTGAATACAAGAAAAAAAAAAAAAAAAAAAAAAAATTCTGAAACAAAGGGAGAAAATAAAAACCTTTCAGTTACTTTTTTTATT
>NW_015112874.1:196045-228039 GCF_001443285.1 Poecilia latipinna | reverse complement strand
AAATGACATTTTGTGTTATTTTTAATATGTTGAGTTATTTTCTTTAACTGCTCCCGGTAACATAAATGTTATGCCATAATTATATGTAAATGATGCTATTTTTATCTGCTGAATCTGTGTTATTTCAGCTTAGTGCACATTGAAATTTTCCTCGGAAGAATTTAACTCCACACACAGAACATTCCTTACAACAAGAGATTGCACTAAATGAGCTGTAATGTGTGTGATACCTAATCAAGCTAAATATATTTTAAATAAAGGCAGTTATTAATAACTCTACTGAATTTAAGAAGTAAGCTCCAATTTGTTATATAGTTACTTGTTCCGCCTAGAGTCTACAGAGGCCTAAACTGGCCTACAATTCAAAATCAAAAAAATACACAGAGATGTGTGTTTTTGATAGGAATAATTGATATTTCCACACAATCACCACTGCAAAAATTAACACAACAATTCGAAAAAAATGAAATGCAACTGAAGCATTTTTAAATGAATGCTAAACTTTCTAAATTGATCACAGTGGAGAGATTTTTTTTTTTAGTAATTCATGACTGTATTTATCTGAGGTATATGACCTAAAATTAATCTCACTTTAGCCACTCTTAAAAATGGAGGAGAAAAGATAAAGTGCCATTCAAGGCAATGTCTGTCGATCTTCAAAAGTCTGAAAGTGAATACAAGAAAAAAAAAAAAAAAAAACATCTGCAATCAGAGGAGTAGATGATAAACTGTCAGCTACTTTCTTTATTCTACTGTAATGACAAATAAGGTTGGCTCCAAGTTCATGTATGACTACACATGGTGAGGAAAAGTCTAACCCATCATATGTCAAGCACCTTGAATTGTGCTGTTGCTGAAATGACTTTTCAGCACTTTTAATGTACCACATCAGGATAAAATGTATAGGATGAATATTTTTGAATTCACATTTGTATTTAATACTAACTAGGAATGACAGCTTTTATGATTTATAGCGGTTTGGTAAAGTCATGCAGATCTTAAGCATCGTTGCATGGTGATGGGCCAACCTGGCGCCCCTTTAGTCAACCTGTCCAGTGGCCATTTCAGGGGGATTGAAACCATGACTCTCGCTCTTTAGATTCATACATCCGCATATCCTGGAGCAGACGAGGCCCCAGAGTGTTTATGTGCGGAGGACGCCCAGGCTAAACAGGAAGGGACACAAGACCCTCACCTGGGATTTTGAACAGAGCCCCACTGTCCGTGGTCCCTCCCTGTGGAGATCAGGTTTGCTATAAGTCGCTTAAATGTATGTCAATACGCTAAAACACCTGTAAGTTACCACATTTAAATGTGCCATCACACCTGCAGAACAGTTTGTATCTTCAGTAGACTTGGACGTGTTGAGAAGAAGTCGTCCCAGCGATCTGGACAGCATGGCTGACACATGAGCTTGTGAGCTGTTCAGGCAGAAAAAAATAAAATCTCTAAAAAGCGGGAGAGGAGTGGGGAAGGCAGCGAGTCTGAAGTCAGGGAGCTGCAGAGTAGAGAGATGATTCAGCCTGCATCAGAAACGTGATGTTACACGAACAGCGACGTGTGTGGTAGTGAAAACCCAGCACCAAGATTTGACTCTGTGCATATGCAACCATAATCCCGCACACTTCTCTGATGATGTCAGATTAGCATTAAGCATAGGTTTAGACTCATGTTTAAGTCTGGAATTGTTTTCTAGAGGGTTGTGAAGGAAACGTAAACAGCGGAAGGAATTGGCTGAGGGAGAGTGGAGGAGACGTTCCGTGCCTGGGCCTTTGTGTTTGTATCGCAGGGATAATGACATCAGCGGCTGGGCAGAGAGGAGGTGAAGGGGTTCTGGTCAGTGTGAAAGTGGAGTCTGTTAACCAGACGTCTTCCGACTGCACGGCACACTCACAGCGGAGCACTCAGCCTCTGGCAGAGAGCTGGAGGACTTACCAACGGTGTTCTGCCAAAAGCTGTCAACCCCGTGGCAGCTTAAATGTTTCAGTGCAGAAGTCTGGAAGGAGAAACACAACAGTCACAGCAAACACTGGCATTTGATTTCAACATCGAAAGATTTCCTCTTCAAATGTATTGCTCGACATATCTTAAATGGTGCGTACCTTTTTTTTATGTTAAGTCAAAAGACATTTAAAACCTTAGTCTTTTTTAGCTAATTAAAACCGGCTTTTGGGTGAAAAAGCCTCAAAAGAAAAAAAAAAAGATGATTGAAATATAAAGACCCGAATTTTTCTAACCGTCAGTGGGTTAAAATCCGTCTCTGGATCAGCAGTCTGAACCTGGCTGTGCTCCACGCTGGTCTGACTGCTGCCAATTCTTGCAGTGAAATAGTGTGCAGGAATGACCACCTGCTTACTTTCCTTCAGATTCTGTATTTATTTATACCAGACACTACTGAGATGAGTGCTCCTTTTACGCACCTATCAGATTTTGGGAGCATAACCTTCATTCAAATTGAGGCGCAGGCAGTCAATCATTTTTCCTCCAGACACGTTTCATTTCTGGAAGTTCGGCTTCAGAGCATGTTTCCTGGTTATGTGATGTTTGTTTTTGGGTGGCTGAATTGGTAGAAACATGGAGCAGAACAAAAAGTAAACTGGCTGAGCAAGAGTGAGCAAACATTTAATCAATAATCAATCACTTTTATTGGCTCTGGGGTTTTTTTATGTAGTTTTTCTCAAAAGTACTTTCAGATAATCCAAGAGTGTCAAACTCATTTTTTATTTTGGGTCATATCGAGATCATCAATGTCCTCAAAGGGCCGGTTGTGTTCGAATGTACTGTAAGAAAGATAAATATATAAATAAATCAATTAACAAATTGTCAAAATGTTTGTAAAGAGCTGTCTTCACATTCAATAATTATTTCCTAAAGTAAAATAATACTGAACATATTTTCACATTGATATATTTTGGCAGAATATCAATAAAAACTGCTTTGATTTGCTATCTTGAAGGTTCGATTCATGTGTCACTCTAGAGTCTAGAAGTCCACATGAAAAGTTATGGTGGGCCAGATTTGGCTCCCATAACCAGATTCTGCTTTGAGTTTGACACATGATAGATAACTAGCTGATAACTAGCTTAGCATCTTTATTTAGCATAAATACAGATTAGTTGGTCCACAACTGGGGATAAGACCCAAATATACCTCACCGATCTTAAAATAACACAGATCTTTAAAGGACCTTTAAAACTTCTGCATGTTTACATTGGATGGTTGGTTACATAGAAGCTGCTGGTTAATGTAATGTAATTATTTTTCATTTCAAACCACTTTGCTTTGATATCACACTGGAGAGTTGTGACTGGAAATGCTTTAGATGTTTTGCTCTCACTGTGTCATTTGTCTTGAAAATAATAATTGGGTTTTGCTTAAATATTTAGTGTAAATGGTTCATAAACTATATTTTGCATAAAGGGCGATGACGTTTGTGAGATCGGCATTGTTTTAAGGAGGAAGTCCTCTGTTAGCCTTGTTGCTATCTTCAAGAACTAACCTACTAGTAGCACTAATAAATGCAGTATCACTACTAAACAATTATTTACCACAGGTAACATGTTGACCTTTTTATACGAGTAATAAAATTCACTTTAAAATCTATAAAGATCTCACCATTAAATGTGAATTTTGATGGAAATATCGTTTGTACTAGTTTAGTAAGATTTCTAGTGTTTCTGCACAGATTTGATTCTATCTGCGTAGTGACCCAGGAAAAAGTGAAAATGAAATAAGGAAAAATAAATAATCCAGCAGTTAAAACATAGTACTGTTAAACCATTGTTTAAACCAAAATAAAATACCATTTGCACCAGTCACCTTATAGTAGTTGAAACTGGAGTTAATTTATTACTTACTTTGGTCTTAGTCTCACTTTGGGGCTTTCTCTGCTACAGATAAGATACAGTATTAGTCTGCTTACATCCTTCTAAAAGACTCACATTAAAAAACAAAACAAAAAAAAAAACTGAACTATCCCTTTAAAAAACATCAACAGTTGAGATTGAAAAAGGAAAGATAATTGGTGAAACTTCGCACAGACCAAGGCTCATTGGTTCTCTTTCTATTCTACCAGAAGAGGTGGTCCTTTCTTTTTCTGCAGTCCGTCTTTGATCACTCTCACTCTCCTCTCCCCGCAATTCATTCTCCGGGGATGGACAAAGACTGTCCCCCCAACAAACGTAGCCGGTGCCTTTCAGGGGCAAGCGTCAGACTGTTGAGAGGTGAAGACAACGGGAGAGGAGCAGGGCGGCAGAGGAGACGAGAGGGAAGGAGATGTGGGGAGAAGAAAGAACAGAGGTGGAGAGAGGAGAGGAGCACGCGGTTTCACCCACTCCGGAGGTCTCGGGCAGCCCCCTGCTCTCTGTACCCTGCCTCCAGAAGGCCTCATTCAGAGACTCACCTAATGAACACTCCTGCCCTCATTCAGCCCCACAATGGAGTCCTCCACAGCCATTGAGCCGGCACACAAAGGAGAACATCGCCCCAATTAAACCCCATAGACAATGAGCAAGGGTAGGTGAAGCGGTGGAGGTGTGTGTGTAATATGTGCACGTATGAGGGGTCGAGCTGGGGGGTCAGCAGGGTAATGAACAGGCCCAAAGTAGCAGATCTCATTGGAGGTCTGATGAAGTGCTGCAGCCTCTGATGTTCTATTTGGATCAGTAAGAAGCAATTAGGTGCCCACTGGCAGAACATCCCAAACCTTTGTCCGCTGCAGTCTCGGCTCGCATGTGTTTGCGGGAGTGTGTTGTAAAGAAGAAATAGGAAGGGCAACGACAGAGTGCAAGCCACTTGGGTAAAATAGGGAACTTTGCGGGACCACTTTCCTTTAATACGGGATGAAACGGGAAGAGAGAGTCTGTGATATGTTCGACCGACGCATAGACGGCAAATGCTTCAGAGAAAAAGACGACGAAATGGAGAATGCGGCATTTCACAAAAGTGCAGAAGATATAAAAAGATAATAAAAGCTCGTAGAACCGATTAGCATTCAGAACTATGATGACAACTTACGATCATATTTCTTATCGCTGGACAGAAGCTAAAGCTAATGTGCAGCCCTTTCTTGCAACTGGTCTTAGGAAGCTGCAGGAACAAAAATGTGAAAAGGGGAAGGTAGATGGTGATTTATGTAGTTATGTTTATTTACTGACAGAAGAAAACTTACTAAATTAACTTTTGATTTTTTTTCAGGAATTCTAAAGTATTTCAGAGCAAAATATATGCCCATATTTGGACCCTCATGTTCAAGCAAAGATCTGGTTTCTGAGTGAGGGAAGAATGAATCAGACATCTGTTCTTTTTGGCTTCTTTGTTTAGAAGATTAGAGATCATACTAACTCTCTCAGTGGACTTAGTATGATCTTTTAATCTTTATGTGTTATATGTTCATTATATGTGCTTGACATGGATGCCTTTTTGCTGCCGCCTTTGGTAGTAGAGGCTTGATTTATCCTGACATCCTGCTTTGTTCTTAGTCACAACTTCAGTGTATAAAACAGCTTCGTAAAACAGGAGAGCCTTGAGATTTATTCTCATCCAGTGGCGTTAGGACCACCTCAAAGACCAGGTACAGTACCAAACATAATTCCCTTAATGTTTCTTGCATAGATCAAGTCCTCAGGCTTCCATAATATTGTATATCTAATTATTGACACTGATGCTCCAAGTACAAGGTCTTTAGAGACGTGACATTTGACAGCGACACGGGCAGGCAGAAAAGCCAACAAAGGCCAGAACAAAGGCAGGAGCTGGAGCCATGATAATGCAGCTCGGGGCAAATCCCTCTCATGAATATGGCAGCTTTGGAGGCGACAGTGGAATCGTTGTTTATCTGTGAGACGTGCATATACTGGATCTTATTGTGAGTACTTACTTTTAAGGACAAATAGTTTGACTCCATGTGTGTATTATTCTGTCTTTCATTTATTGCCGCTCCTTTCGAAGCACTATCATGTTAAGGCATTCATACGTCTCTATCTGCATGTCTTGCGTCCCGGTGGGGTTGGAAAGTCAATCAACAAGTCTTTCAGGGAAGCAGGTTGCAAATTCTGCCAAGCGATCGATGCCTCGTGCCCGTGGGAGCCGTGCTTAGTCAGAGGGGACAATGCAAAGCTGCTTAAATCCCTCGCACTACTTTGACAGCTGTCTGAAGGGGACGATCTTCTATTGCGTTTGTGCAACCTCTTAGATATCCCTTGACCAAAAGTCGCTGATTGCAGTATAATGGGCTCGACTCCAGGGGAACTACAGATGGCAGCAAAAAGCGTCAGTTTTTGGGGTGAACCAACACATGCAACGCGAGATCGATAGTGACGACAGCGACAAACGTTGAACAATATTTAACTTTCCTCACTCGTGAGCTCAGAATTTCACGGATCAGGAGGCTGAGCGACTGTCACCTCGTCCGTCGCATACGTTCCACAGGAAATAGAGAGCGAAGTCGCTCTCCGAATGTCAAGCCCCACAACACTTGCCAGATGATTTTATGTCCCTACTTTACTTTTTAAACAATGCAATTCAAATACTTTAAAGTACATGTACAATTGTGCACAAGTAACAATTTAATCTTTGGTTGTGTGCATAAAAAAATTGATGTCGAAGTTTGAATTGGTTGGTATTCGAAAACTAACAATACTACAAAGAAGATTTTGAAGAAAACATAAATGTTTTAATATCTTCTCCTTGATTCTTTACTTGTATAATTTTTGTAACGTTTTTTTTTTTCTCTGACTTCTTTATTATTTGACCACAAACTTTCTCTGTTTGGTCCTCTGTTTCTGACACCCGACCCGTGGATCGGCTGGACAAGCTTTCCTTGTCCAGTCTGTCAGTTTAAGTTTCTTTCCGACATGTCCTTTGCTTACGATATTGTTTTATAACCCATAATTTAAACTTGTCCACATCTTTGTTTCTGAGCTGCTCACTGTAATATTTTGTCTTTACAATGCTGTTTGTTTGCTGTTCTATAAAATAAATGAGATTTTTATTTAAAATGAATATTTGGTTATTTTAATATGAAAATACAAGCGACATGATTATATTAAAATCACTGTTGAGCATTAGCTCTGTTTGTCATTAGCTTCCCTTTAAGTTGCTAAGGAGCAATAGCTTCACTCTCTATCCAGGCAGGTTTTAAAGGAGCAAGCTTTATTTTATTCTGCCTCCAATTTACCCTCTCAGTGACCTCCCACCCCTGCCCTGTTGGCGCAGCGTTCCTTTCTTTATTGCTGAAAGCCATATTGTTTTCAAATGAGAAAGGACATAAATACTTGCAAATATTCAAGAGTCTTACTTGAGTGCAACTGAGAGTTGTAATAAATCAAAGCCTAAGAAGAGGAGTTCCACCACTATGTCCATGTGTCTCTGTGAGTTCTGCTTTTTTTGTGTGTGTGTTTGAAATTGTGTTTTCCTTTGAGTGACATAAGATGTTCTCTCGCTCCTTAAATCTCCTAATCTCCGTCGTCTTTCTCACCGGAGAAACCTCCTCCTTTCTTCTTCTTTGGTTCCTGTGCCTCCTAGGGCTTCCTACAGCCATCAAGACGAAGGACTGCTCAGGGACCTTGACGATTGCGGTGAGGGTAAAGGTTTAGAGGAACAGGGCGGGTATCATGTTCTCCTTCTCTCTCCTACTACAGATTTATGGGGGCTCAGTACTTCTCTAAATATTTGCCTTTCCCCCTGTACTGTGGGAGATTGATGGCTTTTGATGTGGGGGGGAGGTTGATGGAGAGTGGCGGTACAGAGGCTCAGGGTGTTGGGATGGAGGGCTGGATAATGAGGATTGAGAAACTTCACAGAAATTAGGGCTGAGGAACTGATTCTCCTGATGAGAGGTGCTGCAATGTGGCTGACATGTTAAGGTAAGTTTCTGCTATGAAAGTTTCAAAACTGGAAAATTCAAATTATTTTTAGGGTATAATAACAAAAACTTAGATCTAATGATTTACTACTAATAATAAGAGAGTAATTACCTACAGTAATTGTCGGTAAGTTTATATTTTTCAACAGTATTTCAAAAAAAATTCTATTAAATGTCCATCCATCCATCCATCCATCCATCCATCCATCCATCCATCCATCCATCCATCCATCCATCCATCCATCCATCCATCCATCCAAAAATATCAACCTTACCAAAGGTTTTTGGGGATTTTTTTCTACACCTCCAACGAAAGTTCCACTTGGAAAGTTCCTTCATGGTTGTCAGGACAAGTCCTCGGGTTTGTTGCTATCCCGTTTGGTTCCTCCCACGATGCTTTTTGAACCAACCATAACACATCATTTAAATTTCCACTGAAAATTATTTTAATATCTTTTTTGAGAAATATGTGATGCATCACAGGTTAATGGGGCATTTTAACTGAAGAAGAATGAATGTTGTGTGGCCAATTTTACACAGTGTCAAAAGTGTATGGAAATACATCATCTTTATGTTGCTGATAAATATTGCTTTTCACGCACATTTTCATACTGGCACATTTATTTTTAATAGGCAAGAAAGTCATTATTGAGCCTAATGCAATGGAGTAATTACAGCAGACGAGCATAAATTACTCAATTAATGTAAGACAAATTAGGACCATTATGCTTACAAAGCAAGTCGCTAACTACTAAAACAAAAACAAACTGTTATAAACAATTTATAAAGTGTTTATAACAGGAGCTAAAGCAAAAACTTATTCTAATTAATGGCTATTTAACACTGTCATTAGTCATCATTGTCATTAGTAATTATTTATTGAAAATCAAATATTAGATCCTAAGCAGCTCATATTAGTATAGTGAATTCTTAATTAATATAAGGCTACATACCTATTTGGTTGCTTTTCTAGTAACCAAAGAGGCAACATCAGGACAAAGAATAGCAATGCAACAACACAGATTTTTGTGACATATGACAGAAATGATTTGTGGAATTAAAATTGAGATTAACTACAACTTCTGAGAACTGATAACAAAATGTCTGCTGATATTATTTACATATCAAAATAATCTGATCGTCACACACACACACACATATATATGTATATATATGTATGTATATATATATATATATATATATATATATATATATATATATATTTTTTTTTTTTTTTTTTTACATACAGAAAACCTTAGAGAAAAACTGTCTGACTCCTGGCTTTATAAAATAGAAAAATCATTTTGATAAGCATTTTAGTGACTGTTTGTGTTCGGGTCCATGGTGTGAAGGGTTTTGTTTACAGCTACTAAATGATAGCAGGTGTGGCAATGCTTGGGAACTGGAAGGGAGTCAAAAAGGGGAAAAGGTGAACTGACCTGGAGCCGTTTTGACTTTATTTTCCACTTAAAGTTACTGAGTCCAACAGTTTATCTGCGACAAAGCCCTCAGACATGGCAAGCATAAGAGGTCCCAGTACACTTACTACTTCTCGCTCAGCTACACTATTTTTTTCACGTTAACAGCTCAGTGTCAAGGGGGTAAGTACTGGAGACCTACCTCTGAACTTTCTCTATAGTGTTGCTCTTTCTCCTACAAACGCACGCACCCACACACACACACACACGGGCAGACCTGGCAACAACCTTTTTTGACACACTCACAGAAGTGAGTTCATTAAAACATACAGATACTGAACCCATTTACGATAAACCTTCAAATCCAAAACACATAGATGTTTTTTTGAAAGACTTATGCTCTGTTCACCTCTCTGGTTCCTATTTGCCCTCCTCTTCCCAAGGCATCCATTGCTCCAAAGCAGTGCTGCGTTAGTGATGCGGAGGGGAAAGGGGAGGAACAGAAAGGTCATTCGGATGACTAATGGCAGAATTCACAGGAAACTCCAGGAACATTCCTCCTCAAATTATGCTATTAGCTGCTTTAGGGAGCAGAGAGCATGAATAAGCGAGAGAGTGATGGCGGGAGGGGGGGAAAAAACAGCCATGAATAATATGTGTGTGGGTAGGTGGGAGGAGGAGATGGTGGGTCTTAAAACAACAGAAAAAGAAAGAGAAAGGGACTTGTAGCCATTTGGCCTCCTGTTGCGTATTGGAATGCGGTGCCCTGGCATTTACACGTTTGCGTGATTTATTGGCACTCGCGTCCCCCCTTCTGTTTCTGTCAATGCAGGCCTCTCAGAGCCAGAAAAAAACCCCTAAGCCCAAGGAGACAGCGGGCCTGGGCTTCTCTCCCTCCCCCTTGCACCTGTTCTCCTGGCAGGGTAAATGATAGCCTGTAATTATGTGTGAAAGGGGTTCTGCTGGATAGCTGGTGTGATAGTGTCAATCCGCTAATGTTTTATATTGGACTCTGTATGATCCCATGAGTGTCAGAGGGACAGCTCTCAATGAAGAGGGATGTACATGTGTTTGGCCTCTGCTGCTGCTGTGTGTGTGATTGTATATTGATGCGCTGGACGGTGCTGACTGGGTTTGGTGTTTTATATAAACTTTAGAGCTAAAGGGTTACTTCAGATCAGGGAACCAGAATTCTGTGAAATCTTTTTTTGAAAAGTCGGACATGTTTTTTTTTTTGAGAGAGCACCATGCCTGGCTTTCTTTTCCACCAATGCTATGAATCTTTTTTGAAAGCCGGCAGTTTTAGGAGCCGCATTGAGCCACTCTTCTCCACTCCACTGCTCCATTCAGCAAGGTGGGCCTCTTTTGAAGGCCTATGTTACAGGTTTGAGCTGCCATGAGAGCGTACAGTTTGGACATAATGATTTATTATTGTAGCGCAACTTCATCCAGGCCACAAAGACCTGAAAACTGTTTCATATAAATGGAATAATTCTTTAAAAGCAGCTTTTAAATGTGCTAATTTTGCCATAAAATGTGTTGTAATAGCTTAAAGAAATAAATGTGACAAAAATGAGAGAAATCTAAAAGGGGATTGATACATTTTCAGCAGTTTGCCATTTAAGGGAGATTTCTAAAGAAGAAAAAATAAAAAAATTATCACAAAATAGCTCATTTGGAAAGGTAAACTAAAATACAGATTAAAGGAAGTGAAAATATGTGTGTGTGTGTGTGTGTGTGTGTGTGTGTGTGTGTGTGTGTGTGCCTGTTTGACTGTAGTGTACTCAGTGCCTTATCATAAAGAAAACAAAAGAAGGCGTTGGAGAGAGCAGTCTAGAAAAGTACCACATTTTATGTGGATTAAGCATAGAAATGAAGACAGACACATTTAAAAACCATTTCAGCTAAAAAAAAACGGTGTCCACACTTAGAATAACAACTTGAGGCAGTCAGCATTTTGCAACAGTTAATGACAGCGAGTGAATTAGATGACTAAATCATGAAATTTGTGAAAACATGATACAAGTCACAAGAATGGTAACCTTTTTGCTAGGTCCACTAATCGGCTTTCTGGAGAGTTGTTGCCTGCTTGTCTGGATAAATCATGCATTGCATGTAGCTTTGCTGCATGGAAATTTTTACATGTTCTTCAAGAATGCTTTTGAGAACGTCTTGCAAATGCCAGCAGTTAATCTCCGCTGAGTAATTAAATATGGATTGCTTGCAAGACAGCATTAAAATTTACATTTGCTGTTGCGTTTCCCATATCTCCGCTATTGGAAAATAAGACGTAGCTTAGCTGTTGGACAGAAAGGGAAGGAAAGTATATATTAGGTGGTTATGGTGTGGGAAAAGACCGGTCTCTCACTCATCCATGAGACAGACCAGGAGAAAGGAAAGTTTAGTTTTTTTTTTTTTGTTTTTTGTTTTGTTTTGCCAGGAAATGTGTCCAGTATTGCATAGATACAGTAGGGGTGTGCATGTGTGTGCGCGTGTGTAGAGATCTGTGTAAGGGTGTGTGTCTTGACAGCAGTTAGTGTATGCGGGAAACCACAAAAAGCTAACATTTATCTCCATAAAATGAGGGAATGGTGTGCTCCACCTGCCTGATACAGAGAAAATCATAAAGCACAGCAGTCAGACGAAAACACCAAAGACTTCTACAGCCACCACTAACTTTGTGGGCCATCTAACTGCCTGTGTATGTGTGTGTGTTTAGGATAAGGAGGAAAAAGACAGAGCAAGAGAGGGAGAGAGATTGTAGTGCGACACTGTGTGAGTCATGGAGAGGCTGCAGGTGATTGGTCAGGAAGTGGTCATGTTATTATCTCTAATTGAGGGGTAATTGTGGAGCCTCGTTTACCGTACTGTATGTGTTAGTGTGTGTGCGCGTGTATGCGTGTGTGTGTGTCTTTCTATGTGTCTGTGTTTGTGTTTAGGTGTATGCAGAGTGGAAAATTACATCTAGAGTTTAGGCTTGCTGTGATTAAAAACAAAACAGAGTAAACAGTGGGGTTTAGTGGGCAGTGGTGGGAATGGTGGAATGGTGTGTGTCCTGTCTGCTTGATGGTGTGCTGCCGTTCTCGACCTTTAGGCTGGGGTGAAAACAGTCTACATACAATTTACTCAAGTTGCCAAATGTACTCTGTGTTCTTAGGATAATTAAAATGAAGTACGGTATAGATAGCTCGTCCAGCGACAGATAAGCTTTCGAAAAACATCATAAAGCAAGTTCATCACGGAGACCTCCCAGGACACTTGTGGAGCATTTTAATTCATGAGGTCAGATCAGTTAAATTACACAGAGAAAAAGATCCAAAGCAGTCATGGGAGCAAGACAGTTTCCATGACTTCCCGAATAGTTATGGGGGAAACAAAGTGCACTCTTGCTGCTTCCTGTGGATTTAGGAAGGAATAACAGCAGGTGGTCAATCAAAATAATTTGATCAACCGATGTTCTGCAAGGCTGATCAGTTCTGTAAAAGCTACCAACCAGTGGAAAACTTTCAAAAATGCAGCCATCTTTCCCAGAGCAGGACTCAAAGACACCCTGGAGCTTGTATCTCTCTTCACAGGGTCTCAGTTAGCAAGTTAAATGTTACATTAGAAGCATAAACATTTAGAAATCCATACTCCCAAATTTGCATCTGATTTTACAACCCATTGAATAATGAGGTGTACAGCTTTCAGATTGTTGCTTCATTCTTGTTTGTTAAATAAAAGTTTAGAATCTGATGTAACATTTTTTTCTAACCTTTCATATTTGTGATGTCCTTATAGATAAAATGTGCGGGATAAAAAAAAAAAAGAAAAAAAGTCAACTTTATTTTCCCATAATTTTTACTTAATTTTATTCAACAAAGATTTGTAGGAAACACTGAGTGATGATGTATTTCTTAGTTAGCATTCTAATTTAGCCATTTTGTTGAATTTGCAGGCTGATATTTGTATCTGCTTGCTTGTGCCTAATTTTCTTTGCTCATAATGTGAGGTGAATAACTGAGCACCAAAGACTTTCATTTGTCAATTAAACTTTCTAATACCAGTCTCTCTCTCTCTCTCCCTCTCTCTCTGCGTGAGTCTCTCCAGGTTGAATTCCCAGACTGCGTACAGATCCATAAATTTCATAGTGTTACATTTCTACCTATGTTACACCACAACATCATTTGACACTCATTTGTATGAAATGCAAATGTTTTCTAGTTTGATCACATGCCACACACTACTTTATTAACTTGTAACTTTGAGAGATGTTTTATCTCACAATACCTATTTTTCATAATTAGGATGTGACCTTGTGGGAACTGACACCTCTGCAAGTTTGTTGCAATGCCATTAGGCATCTATAAAATATGCACACTAATTGTAAAGTCCTCAGCATAAACAGCAATTGACGGACTCCGCTCCCGTGTTCAGTTCCTCTTTTCCATTCCTAGAAAAATAGTCGACGCCGGTGTCATTGTAGTGCGACTGGCTGTGTGACCTCACAGTGCTGATGGGCTGCCCGTGGGATGGGTTAGGTGTACTCCAAAGGTAATGGGGTAAGACAGGCTTTTGTCAAGTGATCTAATGCCACTTGGCACCACTCAGCTCCTCACAGTGTCTGCATCCTGAGGTTCAGGGGTTTTCTAGGTCGAAAAATGCTCCTTTTCAAACCAATTTGGGTTTTCGCTGCATAAAGATGTTTTAATGTTTCCTCAGGTAAAACAGCAAATAGTTCATCTGTGGTGCAACAAGCTATCACAACACAGAAAAATTCTGAAAAATCCAACCTTCATTTTATATGTACTAATAGTCTGTGACTTTGTTTTTCAAGGGAATCAAAATATGTCTTTTCCTAACCAAGAGAAGTATGACAGGGATCATTTCTTGCAGCTTCTTGCCTCTAGGCTGAAGTGTGCACGGCTTTACCATTACAGGTTAAGAGAATGGTGAGGAAGGTGCTGTAAAACCTCCAAAGCTCACTCATAGAGAACTGCAGCAAGGAGTGGCATCTTAGGATCACATAGTTTCCATAACAACCCTTAGACACCATCTACTCCAAATGGTTATTTAGGAGAAAAAAATGTACATTGAGATAGAAATATGTGGAGTTTGCTCCACATACTTCACACTTAGAATAGCGCTTTGGTCAGATGACACTAAGACTGAGCTTTTTTTTTTTTTTTTTTGCCACAACCAGGTGGGTCTGATATGAAACAAGGGAATCATATGTGTGAAAAGCACCTCATTCCTAGTTTTAATGGTAGAGAATCTGTAATATGAGCTAGTTCTCCAAAAATTCCTTAGCATCTTGTTAAAGTGCCTTTTTCAAATACACTATGAAACAAACACTTTGAAAATCATTCCAAAAATGCAATAATTTTAATATTGCATTTTCCAGTTTTCTTGTGGAGTGTTGTATGTATGTTTTGTGGATCTTTTTGCGCAAAGTCATGTGAACTGGTAAAAATATATGTAGGATTTTAAAACCAAAAAAAAAAGAAAAAAGAAAAGCACATACACAGTAAAAAGCTCTTAGGAACCATGTTCTCCATTACCCGCTCTATCGTAAATGTATGAGCCACTAGGTAAAACTGACAGAAACTTTTGTTTGGACTGTAATGTGATTTGGAGCTGTTGAGCTGTTTTTTTTTTTGTTTTGTTTTTTTTTGTGCTGTGGAAGTCAGTGTTGTTGGAGAAATGGAGTTTTATGTGTGTGACGTTGTTGTGAACAGTGGGTTGTTGAGCTATCCAACCAGAGGACCTCTCTCGACTGGCAATTAAACCTACCAGCTCGGTCCACTTGTGGCTGTCACCCAGGTTCCTCTGGCTCTCTAGGCCGGCTAACACACTTGCAGGGAAAACATTAGCATAAGTAAAAAACCCTCTACTGACAATTCTCACCATCCTCTTTTTCTCTCCTTTCTTATATCCCCCTTTTTTGCGTTCTGTTTTTTATCTTTTTTTTCATCTCTTCCCCTCTCCCTACGCAGTAGGGAAAACATCACTGCCATGATGGAGAGAGAGGGAGGATAACAATGAAGCGGCCGCAAATCCCACTTATTGTTAGTGCAGGAGCCAGTGGATGGGGAGAGGGCTAATGTAATTGTCCAAGCCCTCGTCACTGTTGATATACGCTCTTCAGAAGGTGAGGTGATTTAGCTAAAAGCTATCTGTAGGCCAAGTAATTAGACACACCATTCAGAGCCACATTAGCTCCTGTCATTGTGTCCCTTACACCTTGTGTGAAAACAAACACACAACAATCACTCACACTCACACACACACTCTCACAAACCAGCCTCACGCTCAGGCATTACCAGACCACTCTGGGTGTTATTCAAACCATTAGCAGGGAGCAGAATGTTCTGGGATGGGAACAAGTGCGTATAAATTTCTGTGTGTTCAAAAAGGGAACTTCGCACATTTGCCGTGTTTACCCTCACGTATCATCACCGTCAGGCTGTTTCTGGTGGCTGACACTGGCATCCTAAGATCGAGTTGAGGTTCTGCAACACACTTGACTCCCCCTAAAGCATCCCTTGTTCCCCATCTCCCACTCCGACACTATGCACTCCCATTAAATCAATTAAGCCAATCCGACACTCGCCTGGAAACAGACGGGGGCAGAGCAGAGCGAGGCACCGTGCCCCGCTCTCGTTCAGCATGTACTTCAGTGGCATTCTAACCTAAAACCCGTGGAAATTGGAATGAACTGTGTTGGATTGTTTCGCTATACTCACTCCAGGATAATGCTTTCTGTAGAGGCTCGTTTACGTTTTCGACCCTGAGATGAATAACAATATGTCCAGTCTGATTTGTGTTTTTTTTCTTATGACTGTATAGATGAACCGTGTTGGTGGTTTGTAGCAAAACGATGACGCAAACAATCAAACTTTGAAGAAAACTATTGTTTTGTTTGAAAGATGTCTACGTGCACAACTATTTTTGATGCACATATCACAGTGATTTTTCTATTTTTTTATTATTCCCAATGTTTGACTGAAAATTATTATTTGTATGTTTGGTAATAAGCGTACACACACACACACACAAAAAACATTGTTGACTCATAAATGTGTTTGAGAGGTTAGGCTAATGTGTATAATTATAAAAAAGCTCCATGTGTAAAGCAAGTTGACTGTGCTTCATATGAAAGCAAATGTAAGCATTTACTTTACACTCTCCTCAGCCTGTAAAGGTACCAACCTTGAAGATTTTCACAATTTTGTCTGTCTCTGGTGTCAGGAGACTGTAAAACTGAGAGAATCGCTTTATAATTCAACCATATGAACAACTAGTAGCATTACTAGTTAGCTCTGCTCTTTGAGCACAGGGAGAAGTTTGTTTTTATGTAATCTAAGTGGAAAGCATTTAATCCCCTCGTCCCCCCTTTAAAATGATTCCCTTTTCCCTTATTTTCCACCATGCCCTCCTCCCTCTCCCCTCTGCTCTGCTCTGCTCCCTCTTTATGGGGACACCAGATTCCCTGACAGTTTGTTTTAAATTTGACCGTGCAGATGTTTCTCTGGGTGACTGACTTTTATAGCTTAGAAAAGATTATATCAGCTTTTCCTAAGATTTTGTTACTGTATTTAGAGAAAAAAAAAAGTATGGAGAGTGAAAAGGAGGGGCAGAAGGGTTTCTGGGGAGGAGGGGGATGAACACAGTGGCAAAGGGAGGGCAACAGCTCTAAATCCAGGGACTTCATGGTCCTGTGGCAGCGCCTGCTGAACAGGGATCTGCTGGGGAGCCAGGAGGATGGGGGAGAATGAGTGGGCGACGGGGAATGCATGGAAGACGTAAATTCACAGCAGCCAGGTTCGCTCAGCTGCATTAGACACAGATTCTTTGAATTATAAACAACAACACAACCGTCAAAGTTAAGGATATTGGTTTTTGATAGGCAGCCGGGGTTAAAGCCCGCACAGGTCTCCAAAGGGATGTTTTAGCGAGTATCTTTTTTTTTCTATTTTCACTGGTACAACACCTTTTCTCATTTAAAAAAAAAAAATAAAATGTGAAATTATTTTGAGTAGATACCCGTTCATCAGATCATAAAATCTACAGGATAAAAGCAAATGCCGTGAAATTATTTTCCTTTTCAAAACCGAACAAGTAATCAACAACAAAGCAGCAAAATGAAAAATAAAATAAAAAATTTGAATCCAGATTAGTACTGCAAAGAGAACATCCCAAGCTGCCAGGGATGATAGGAATAGCAGCATATCATTCGATGGGGATTGGTTCAAAGATGTGAGTTTCAAGGTCGTTTGTCTGCTTGAGAAAACATTATGTTGGATGAGCAACATTTGATTCTGATGTTGATTTTTCAGCAACTGTGAGTTTTTTCCCTGAGGAATGAAACTCAGCTGCAAGAGCTTCAACTAAATACTTAGATAATCCAGGCGCCTGCTAAAGTGGAGACCAGGGCTGAGACACGTGGTGCTGAGAAGGAATACAATCTTCAGAACTTAATCTAATTTTTAAGTTAAAGCAAAAGCGAAACACCTCTGTTCAGAGTGACTTGTTAAGTGAAGAAGACAGGAGAACAATTTCGTACTAAAAGTCCTAATCCATACATTAGAAGAGCTTTGCTTTTCACATAGAAGTCACGACTAATCAATTAGGTCATTCATCCTAATTCTTTAAAAAAGGCAAAATGCATGAGTGGCAACTGCTAATGTTTCCTTACAAAAATATGCAAAATGACAACTTGAAAGATTAAAGATATTGAGGGGAGCCACTTAGGCTGACTTCAACTGTGGCTCTGAGCGATTTTAATGAGAGAAGAGGAAAAGGGTGACGTGGGGATTCTCTTCACATGTTCGGTCTGTTTGTTTAAGAGAAAGCTCAGATTACGTTAATTAAACTGTGGCTTTCTGCTCCACTGTACGGGCGTAATGCATACGTTATCAGACTGCATGGCAGAGACATTCTTGTACCGCCTGACTGCTAGCTGACTGGTGTGCTGGCTGACTCCCCCTTCGCCCCAGTCGACTGATCCGATGGCCCCGGCGGATTACTGGAGGATCAAAAAGCGTGACGTGAAACTTGCTCAGACAAAAACAAAATTCATATCCAAGGTTAACGAACGAGTAGTGCGGGATAAGTAACAGGATATTTCCTGTTACTTATCCCAATGACATTTCTGCAGCACTTACTGGGGTAAATTACGGATGAAGTTAATTGTTCATCAGTTCCAGTTGTGGTTCTGGTTCTTGTAGCAGCATCAAAACAGCTCTTAAAATTAGAGCTATACTTACTTGCTGTATGAGAGGAAATTGGGCTTGGTGTTTGTAATTTTCTAGCTGTGGTTGCCCACCAAAGTAGAAGAAAAACATAGGAAATGCTAAGAGATGTGACAATCATTGCTTAGGCTTCTGAGGTCTTACTGTAACCTTGACTGACCTACTGTTTGCTGTTCATAATCATTACACTAAAACCAAACGTGGAGTCAGTAAAAAGATTACTGAGACAGGCTGGTAAGTTATCCTTCAGCGAGAAACAGTGCGTGGCTTTTATTTTTTCAGTTTTTATTTGTTAAAGTTCTAACTAACCAAGATTAATTAAATTAATATCACAGTCAGGTATAATTAATAGAAAAAAAAATCCATAATATTGGATGTAAAAAAAAAAAACAAAAAAACTTACAATCCACATAACTCTCTGAATTAAAAATTTTTCTACGAAACACATTTGGATTTTGAGTATTAAACCTAAATCGTTCATGTAAAACATTTTATTTTGTCATCTGCAAAGGGTTAAAAATGTTTAAACTTCTGTCAAAGTATTTTCACAAGACAACTCACCATGAAACTAAAATATGTTGTTTTTAAGTTATCAAGTAAGTGCCTCTTATTTCATACTTTTGCTCCTAGACTCCTGTGAAATGTTCTCCATCTGCTATAACATTCTGTATGTTAATAATAATAAAAAAAAGTGTTCAATAATCATTTTTTTCCCTTTGTGGTCTATCACTATGTTCTTTTTTCACAGCTTGTGTGTTTCTTTTAGAGAAATGTTTTGAAGTTAATTCACTGTGCACTGCTCATCCGAAATGTAAGACATGGGTTAAAACTGTCTGCGTGAAAGAAAAGTGAACCTTGAGGGACAGCAGCACTTACAGTAAATTATCAATCTGTCTGAAATCTTCCCCTGTAGGTTTGAATACTGAAACATTATCAGTAATAGCTCTTTAACAGGCCGGACAAGTATAAGAGGCTTACTGCTGGAGTGAGGACAGGCATAAAACCACCTTTTTGATTTTATTTCAAATATATTTACAAATAATTAAATGGCAAACAAAATCATTTTTTTCTCATGAATTACTTGTTACTCAAACAACTCAACAAAAATGCATCCTTGTTATTTTTAATGTGTAAGTCACATTAACAAATATCACTAACTAAATATGAATTGTAAATTCATATTTCTTTCTGATTTGTAAAACTGATTTTCCCTTCAGGAAGGTTTGGAGACGTGAAGAGACTTGGAGATTTGGAGGTGTTGGTGTCCTTCATTCCGTCTTTTTGATGTTTGACAGAAAACAGTTTTGGACAATTTTATGCATCAGTACATATTAACAACCCTGCGTGAACAAACTCATCAAAAACTCATTCCATGAGTAAAAAAAAACTGTCAAAATTCATAGGAACTCTTATATAACATGTATATGAGTTGTCATGAAGAAAGTAAGTTAATGAACACAAACTTAGTTAAGTGTTTTATGGTAGTTTCACAGTCTCGTCTGATATTGTGTTGGTCACAGATAGATATATTTTATAAAATTTTACAGCCAATGAAGTTTCTGAAGTGCTAAAAGTAAGAAAAATGAATGAAACACGTACAGTGTCCCTATTTTTTATTAACAGTATTAATAGTAGTAATAAAGTTATCTGAAAACACTGTTTATGCAGCCATAAAATGTGTTCTTTTGCTCAGGGAATATGACACCTAAGACTGCAGTCTTTTGCAGAATTTTGGCTGAAATAAAACGAGCAGCTCACGTTTTAGGAATGAGGATGCATCGCAGTTCATGCCAGGCAATGACAGAGAGTCAGGAACCAGTTCACTGAGGCAGCTGTCGGTGATGTGTGTGAGCACAAAGTCAAATAAGAAACTGCAAGACTTTTTATGGTATCATAACATGTGGTTGTGTGAAAAGTAAGCGTAGGTTTAGAGGAGTGAGACAGACTTTGCCTTGGATGTTTGGACAGTGACAATATTTTAGTGTATTAACACTGTCAAGTAAGAACTATGAGTAGAAAACAGAGATTTTCAGCTAATTCCATTCAACTCTTCCACAGTTGTTTAAGAGAAATAAAATTCTGGTGCATAAAAAACAACTGCATTTTTTTTTTATTCACTTTCAACCCAATTTATTTGTGTTTTGGAAAAAAAATTTCTTGGTCATAAGCAGTCGTCATTCTTCTTTCTGGTAAATTATAAATACATTGGGCCCACCATATAATCCTTCTAATATCTCTTGGTAAGATGTTGATCTGTAAGATGCAAGTCACTAACAATAGATTTAAATTTGCATTTAAGATAGATATTTTTTTTATCCCAATAAAGCTCTGTTGTTGCCAAAGGACGTCCTTCAGGTTTAATGTTGCTCTTTTCTTCACTACAAACATGCAAGTTAATGAAACAGTTCTAAACTACAAGCCTAAGGAAAATCAAAGAGTTAGAAAAAAAACATATATTTACTTTGATAAAACTATCTGCGGTTGCAAATGTAAAAGAAAATAAAAAATATTCTAGTTGTCCGTTATAGAAAACAATGAATAAAAATGTATTTTCCAAAAACCTGGTCTCCGGTCTGAGCCGCCAAGGTTTTAAGCAAAAAGTATTATTCAGGAGTTAGTTGTGCCACCACCTCTTAACTTCACCCTGCCTTTGGCTCCTTGTGAAGGAAGCAAAGATTGATAGTTTGAAGTAATGCACATGTAGAACTCAACATGATTGTCTTGAAACAGATGAAAGGGCATATCTGCCTTGAACTTTAAGTGGCTTCTATCTTCTTATCATCTCCTGTTCTGCTCGCCCCTCCAGGCTACTCAGAGACAGGAAAGATGGCAGGGGAGACAAAGAGCCTGCACCTCCAGCATCTCGCCTTGCCTTTGTAGCGCTCTCTCCATCGCTGTTAGTCACACATGATTATGCCCTGTCAACGGCCGACCAAGTGTTGCTATTTGCCTGTAATAGCATCACAATCAGTGTCAATCTGTCCAGGGCTCAAATGCTGTTCACACTGTGTGTCCTTTCACTCTGCATTTTACATATTGTTAGCATACTTATATTTGGCCTGTTTGATCTTTTATGAAGATCCACAGTGTGCACTGAATACATATACGCAGTTATTAACGACGCGCATTCCTCCATCTAAATCTCCGCTTTAAGCAGTGTTGTCGCTGTTGTCACTCTCAGAGATACACAATCAGCCGCTCGCACTTGCCGGGTCTGTTGTTTTGGCGACCAGCACGCAGGGATGAACATAAGACGGAGGCTGAGAATAAAAAGGATTGATGGTTGAGAACGAAATAGAAACAAAGTGGGAGCTTCAAAGCGGCTATGAATCAGTGTTCATTTGCCTCAAGTGTTTCTGTCTCACCTTTAATCTATGGAAATGTATGGAACACAGGAAGTATAATTGTAAGGTGGACTTTGACCGCAGAAATCTTTCAAGTGCTTGTTCCAGGAGGCCGTGCAGTAATCACTGTGGGTTCACTCCACTGATGATGGGGAGGGAATTAATTTACCCTGGAGAAAAACAAATTAAGGCTCTACTCAGCCCAGTGCTCTGTCACACAATAGCATATATAAATATTTAATCTTGGGCGATCCAGGTTAGCAAAGGTTTAGTACATCTCCATTTACACAAGGACCTGCTCTCCAAGCTGTGGCCTCCGTTTCCCTCCGAGCTCTCCTCCTGATGAGTGCCTACTGCCCTCTCCTTCACCTCCCCGTCTTCCTCCTTTCGCTTTCCTCACTACCTCTCCATCTCCAACCAATATCTTCCTCGCTCGTTTGCTCCTATTGCCCTCTCCTTTGCATGAACTCTTCACGTCTATTGTCAAGTCCTTGACTACGTCCCATTCAGTTGTCAAATGCAAAAAAAAAAAATCAAAAATATTCACCAAAAGACCGAACTTGTTAGGCCCCAGCACCCTAAGCCCATCTTACTCTGATGTATCACTTGCTGCCCCACAGACAGCGTAGAGTGTACCGTGAAAAACAGCATTCAGCTGACACAGTTGAAAACGCCACAGAGATTTATGGACTTGTGCATAAATCAAGTTCAGGGCTGCGCTGTATTATAGGAACAACTCTCTTTCCTATTTAAAACTGGAGCTCTGATCCCGTTAAATGTTTTGAATTGCAATAAATTTACCCAGGCAAAAATGTGGGCTTTGTTATTTAAGCGTCCTGTTTCACATTGCCTTCCAGCTGAGCAATAAAAAATAAGAGTGTGTCATATTATATTATAGGAAATAGAATAATACTGTAAAACAGCCTCAGACTGAATTGGACCTCACTTTGCTCTTGCTCCTTGGAAATGAATACTTTTGGTTATGGGTCTCCTGAAAGCTTCTAGCTCATAGTTGTAGCAGTGCAGTGTTGATTAAATTAAAAGTAATAATGGCTGTGTTTGTCTTAAAATAAAACTGAGTTCTGTTTAGAGTAGTTGATGTTGGTCTTCTAGTCTTATGTGTTGTGTTTGTTTCTAATGGATAAACATTTGGACTGAAAATACTCTTAATACTCATCACTGCAATACATTTCACCATCCATCCATCCATCCATCCATCCATCCATCCATCCATCCATCCATCCATCCATCCATCCATCCATCCATCCATCCATCCATCCATCCATCTATCCAAATGCTTTGGATTTGTAATGTAAATATTTATAATTAAATCTTTTAATTAAATACAACTATTCAGCTTCAGCTTCCTTCAACTCAACCCAGTACAATCTGATTAAATTAAATGAATGTTATTTTAATGCAACTCAATTCAGTGCATTCATTTCAGTTCAATTAAACCAAATTGATTTCATTTTGGTCAATTCAAGTCAGTCCAACGCAGTTTAGCTACATTTTGTTAATTTCATTTCAGTATATTCACTCTGTTATTTTCATTTAGATAAGTCTATTTAAAGTCCCAAACAGCAACATTATTGAAACAACAGATCCAGTGAATGTCCATTTAAATCCAAATAATCCCAATAATAGGAACAAAATATAACATTTCTTGAATTGCTGGAAATCCAGTTTCAAACTGATTATTTTGTCCCTTTTAGTCACCTTTTTTTTTTGTGTGTGTGTGAATTAGGATTGTGGCTAATGACCCAGATTGATCTGAAGCTTGCATTTCAGGGCAAAATTAATGGTCTGTTAAGATGTTTTTTGTAGTCTGGCTACTTTTGGTCTTCTCTTCTTAAAAATCATGTTTAAACTAGTCAGACTTTGAGTGAATTATTCTGCAGAGGACAGAGATCTTTTAAAACAATAAGAGATTTAGAAAACCTTAATTCTAGTTGTAAAATCACAACAAAACAATATACCCAATGCTTTTTTGTATGAGTGTCACATCAGAATGAGATAAATGTGAATTTATAGACTGATCAAACCTTCACTGAACTATGCAGCATGGACAGATGACTCTTCAGAACACGTTTGTAATTTTTTTTTTTTTTTTTTACTTTTTAGGTAAAAAAAAAAAGGGATTCCTAGTTTTATCAGAAATATTATTGAAATCAATATTTCAGTTTCAGTTTGAAGACTTTTTTTCAAATTGATGAACATTTTCAAACAGCTGACACAATTAGGATTATATGCCTCCATGTGGATTAAAATCCAACTCAGGCTGTTTATCCCCCTCTTACCTGTTGACAGCTGTAGACGGGCACCAGCTCCCCTCGCAATCCCAACAGGTATAACCATGCAAGATACTGGATGGATGGGTGGCTTTAGCTTGTGTCTCGATTTAATTAAAGTTGTTAATTAAATGAAGGACCACTCGACCTTCATTTTTCCAATAAATGTAGTTATACTTGGTTAGCTACTCTAAATATTAACAATATGAAAAAAAAGTATTTACAAGATCAAATGTAATAATTTATCTTAACCTGAAATGCAATACATGTAAGAAAACGACATTTTAATGCTTCTGCCATGCTAAATCAATACCTGAATATACTTTATTCCATAACTTTTCCTTGGATGTCTTATTGCTTGAACATCACAATGGAAAAACCCACACTGTTTGCTTACAAAATAAAAGCCTTCATAATGAAAGAAACATAGGTTTTTTTGTGTACATTTTGCTTCCAATGAAGGGATGCTATTTAGAAGATCATATCTCTGATTACAGTGCTTTATTTATGTCTAAATCATAATGGTGGGTACGTCGAGAGCTCCTAAGATGTAGGAGTACCATAAGCAGCCCTCAGCACTGGGAGACCATTCAAGTAACTTAACAAGTAAACCTGCACACCTTGATTCAAACTACTTCAACAGGACTATGCTAGTTGTTCTCAGTAAAACACAGCCCCCTTACATACATGCTTATGTTATTTCCCGACTTTTGAGCGTGACTTATCCCTTCGCCATGATGTTGTTGTTTTTGTGAGTAAAATTGGGCAATTAAAGCCACAGCGAGCCGATAATAGCTTCAGTGCGGAATGGGCGCGCGGGGGCACGCTGACACCCACTGTGAGAAACTGCACGCGCCCCAGTTACTTGTCCCCGCCTTGCCGTGACGAGGCTCGCGCTCTGATGAGAGGGGATGTAATGGATTTATAGCGCAGGAGGATTCCTGTGGGTCCGCAGCCGCTGTCGGCTTTGCCAACTAGTAACTTCTGTAATAAACTGGTGAGCCGCCTTCTTCGTAAACACGAGCCAAAGATAGGAAAGCATGCATCTCCACTGCTTTCCCACGGAGCGATACAGGTAGTTTACAGCAGCACATACTCTGCGCTCTGGAAACGGAGTGGAGTGAGAAAATCAGGGACGCTTTGAGAACTGCATGTGTAATGCGTTGTAATTTAAAGTTGGTTGTTTTTAGAAAGATTTATACATGGTCCATCATAACACTTTTTCAAAGTATAAATTTATTTTAAAAATAATAAGTCCCAGAAAAGTCATAATGTATCTTTAAAGCATGAAAAATAAAATATTTTGTGATATGCTCAACAAAATGTAGTAAGTTATTAGTTTGTTTTCAGCTCCATGTTGAAAAGAAGTGAGTGATAAGTACAGATACATCTATTTTGCATGCATATCTTCACTGAAAGTGAGGGGTCAAGGACATTAAGAAGAATTTGATGTGGAAACCCTCTTCCTGTTAGGTTTGTTACCCAGCAGCCACAACAAAGGAAAGTTTAAATACAGATTTGATTGAAACTGATAATTAATTGAGAGGTGTTTAGCAGCAGAACAAAGTAAGCTACTAGCATTCAGCTCAAACCATTTTAATGTGGCTATTAAACTTATATGATTTTTCTGTGTTCATTTACAAAATATGTGTATTAAAAATTTTAAAACCCATGTATTATATCATGTATTACATTTCAATATTGCTTTAAAAACACTATTATAACAAACTGTCAACACCCAATTTGAGGACATTTTGAATGATTTGTGCAAAAAAAAAAAATCTGATGAAGTAGCCTGAAAGTGTCTCATAATATGACTGAAAACTAGTATTTTGTATAACAACAGCATACTAAAAATAAATCCATTTGATTCATACACAGCACAGAATGTGTAATATAAAATTATACATTGGAGCCATATTGATTGATTGCACATTTAAAACAGTACCAAACTTTTAGTCAGTTAACAAGCATGAATTCATTCTTATTCATAAATATATTTGTCATTTAGACTGAAAAATCAAAGTTTGTGAACTATTGCAGGATTTTGCAGTGTAGTCATAATTAATGTTGTTGTCCAGTTTATAGTCCTAATATGTGTCAATTATGATCCATATGAATAAAACTGTATTAGGAATAATTATGACAGTGATCATCAAAAGAAGACACAAGCTTTTATTAGATGTTTTAGCGTATTTTTCTGTTTGTGCACATCTTCCTTCACTCATGAGTCCATCTTGTGAGGCTAGTTATTCTGCAAATAAAGCTTTGATTTTAGGTGGCTAATTTATGATTTCGGTTCTCTGTTCCTCTTTGATCCAACCTTTTAAGCTGACCCTCTAACCAGCTGTCACTTAGTCTCGCTGCGCCGTCTGCTTAAGTAGTCAATAGGTCCATCGTCAGCCAATTTATTGTTAATATGTCCATTGATCACACTCCCCATGGGAATGGACATCACTTAAGCCGATTTTAACTAAGTTGCCAAGTAGCATTGACGTAAACGCCATTAAACATTCATTTCATGAATCTTAATTAAACGCCTGGTGTTCTTAACTAAGTTACTGGTTCTATGAAGCGAATATTAAATTTTCCGGGGTGAACTGACTGTAGTGACATTTCGTGTTAATGTCATGCAAATATAATTAGTTTTTTTTTTTTTTTTTTTTTTTGAGTTCCACTTTTATTCTTGATGAATTACAAACATATCAAGTCTAATCCAAATATCCCGTCTTTAAAATCTCATTTGATTGCCATGTATCACATCAAAATGCAAACAGTGCTTAAAACTCCATGAGCGCTTATTGAGTTAACAAGTTAACTTCTCCTTTCCATCCCAGCTCGCTGCTCACTGGCAAGAGCAGCATTCCAGAACAAAAGAAACATTTAGTGTCTCCTTGTTTATTCCTGTGCTCGCTCTGTATTTATTCACTTCTGTCACTCATCTTTTTTCTTTCTCCTCCCTCTCCCCTGCGGCTTTCTCTCACACACAGTCGTGGTGATGGTGCTGCAGCGGAGGGAGCGAGATCTTGGTGACCATCTGAAACCAATTATGGCGGCTCTGCAGCCACCCAGAAACTCTGTGACGGATGGGGATCTTTGTATTTATAGCTGGGGTAATTGGCAACATTCAGACATACAGACACACACGCACACACGCGCGCACACACACAAAACACGAGGAAGTACAAAGCAAAAGACACTTTTAAATGTACACACAGTTAGGGTAGGTACGCATTGTGTTTACACTCTGGAATAGACATTATGCACACACACACGAACAGGCCTCACAGGCAGCAGGAGTGGTGCAAAGTCCCTCTGCGCATGCATGTCTTGCCCGCAGTCAAAGTGACGTACCCTGTTTATGAATCGAAGATCCTTGTCATGAGAAGACAAATATGGCTCAAGGTTGGTCAGAGAAGCCTGTTTGTGTTTTCCACGGTCTAATCAGAGCCGATGTTTACTGCCCATCCAGCAGTCGGGACAGAGGTTGTGCATCTCGGCTATCTGTCTCGGCCTGTCAGCGTGTCAAACCTGCATGTGAAAACATATACAAAACACATCTGCCTCTTGTTAGGTGCCATAAATGGCTGCCATGTGGTCTGCTGATAAATAGGCCAGTCTATTTATTGGAGCTCAACAAATTGGCTACAAACACTGACAAGGACTAGAAGAACCATAAATATTGCTGCGCGATGAAATCTTTAAACGTGCTGCAGGTACTTTACAAGGATCCCGCTCATTTGCCTTTCTCTTTTATTTTATGTAGGAGGAGGTATTTCTTTTCACTGCTTTCTTCTTTCGCACACCGCCTTGTTAAATAGGTGTGGGTGTGGGTGGGGGACAATGGCACCCGCACCCCGAGCAGGTCTTAGGGTAAGTAGAAGGCTGGGCTTGTTGCTAAAGCCATGCAGATCCGCCACTTGAGAACGAGAAGAGCCCCGCTATGGCGAACTCTCCGAGAGACGTAACCAGAAATTCCTGAATGAATCGGCAACAGACAAGCCCTAAACCCCGTGTAATTACATATTTGGAGTTTATCAGGGTTTATGCGAAAATGCACGAGCTTCCCTTCCCTGGTGGTCCTTAAACACATCCATATGTCCAGCATGTTTCCATTTCTGCTCCTCCTCCCTCTGCTGTCTCCCTTTCTCTTTCTCTTTACCCCCCTCCTCCTTTATCTTCCTCATCTAATTTTTCCTGTTCGTGAAGAATAGCTGTGTCGTACAGATGGATGATGTGAGCCATCGGAGTGGTGTTTTCTTATTGTTAAGTTGTTGTTGACTCTCCAGACTCACAGTATGACAGATCCAGTTTGGCGACTTGCAGCCTGCTGAGGCCATCACCAGCGAGCCGGAGCTCTGGGTGGAAAGTGTGAAGCTGCCGCTGGTCCACATCGCACAGGCTGGAGAACACACACACACACGCACACGCACGCACACGCACGCACACGCAAATGTGTGGAGGCCTTATATCGTGTGTGGGCCACTCTCTTTTTTTCATCTCCATTCCTTCCCGTCTAAACCTCTCTCGCTCCTTTTTTCTCGGCTTCTCCCTGCTTGAGAAAATCGATCTGTTTTAAAACACGTGCTAAATATTACCATATTTACATTTTCCTGTTTCAAAAAGGCAGCAAAGTGGGAGTGTGTGTTGTGGATTTGCTTTTGCTTTTTTTCCTTTTCTTTTCCTTTTTTTCCCCGCTCCCTGGAAGATTCTGAGTCTGGGGGTCAGACTCTGTTTGAAACTTTAAACCTTTTTCATGCTTATTTGTTTTATGATTCTGCAGGGCAGTGTGTTTACACTCAGAGTGCAACATCTGGATTAGATAATTTGTTGGGAATTAACCAAACTCATATGCTTATCAACCTCATCTGATTACGTCTGTTTGATGTTTGGTGCTTTTCTTTCCCAGCACTTATTGTGTTTTTCAGCACACTTCTTGCATTCTTGTTCTTTTTTTCCAACAGATTAAGTCAACAATGTTGTTACATCTCTCCAGGTACAGCTGTTTCAAGATTAAAATAGTTCTTATTCTTATTTAGATCATAGTGGTAGTGTTTCATTTTCTACGTATGGCAAATAAATGTGGAACATAATTATGCTAAGAGACACTATCTGATCAAATCCATTACACTAAATCCTGTCAGTGTTTGAACACAGCCACAAAAAAAAAAAAAAAAATCAAAGTACAAATGTTAAAAATTAGTTTAAAATTAAAGGTGTTTTGTAACCAAAAGCCAATAGGTAAGGGAGGGGAAGTGCTTTCTGTCTGTCAATCCATCTGGTTTTGTGACCAAACCCTTTTAAAACCTGTAACTGCCTTATTTCCCAACACCAGTCCATAGTTGTCCCTGATGTGCAAACTATTTAAAGTGATTAAATCAGGTTAAAAACAAACAAAAAAAGCTCAAAAGAACATTTATATTTCAATATAAAAATGTTGACGAGGATTCAACTCATTTTTAAATTTGAGTAAAAAAAGATTGCTGTCTGTTTTTTGATCTGTTTAAACATTTGTCTGCTCCTCTCACATTTTCCCATCTGTGTATTTTATCAGCAGTAACCACCAGCAAATATTATCCCCTCCTCCAGACAGTTAGTAAGACAAATGTCCCAAATAAGCCGCCATCCATTGAAGTTATATATCTCAGCTATATGCAGAATATTTTGTAACCAGTTTGAAATTACACAAAGGATTTTGACCTCCATGTTTGCATTGATCATCAGTAAGCATGAGACTTATCTAATATTCAGAATATATTTAAGTTAGTATAAGTAAGTTAAGTAACCTCCAAGACTCTACGCTTATTATTCACGTTAGAATTTACGTTTGCCAAAGGAGACGGAGCAACTTTTACATCTCCTCATCCAAACATCCAAGTTAAAGCAGCGATCTAAACCAGGAGTCTCTCTAAGCAGTCAGAGATGCATGATGAAACATTTACTTCCTGCTCCTTTTAGTGCTACTTACTTTATCTGACTAAATCGTGTCATCCCCCCTTCCGAGCCTTTATCATGCTTTATCTCTATTCTGCAATCCATTACAAAGCTCCCTGTGGGTCCCCTGGGTGATCTGCCCTGCTCGCCTCTAATCTGGCTGAGCCGCTGTGATTCCATCACTCCCGTCGAGCCACACAGAAAGATTAGTCGGCCTCTACGTCCAACAGATGTGTCCGGCGCTTGATTTGTGTGTGTTTTATTGACTCTGGCCATCTGTTAATACAGTTGCTGGTTTCTCCTCTTGTGTTTGTTGATGCACACAGGCAGGGGAGCTCGGTTCCAACAGAAACATTTAGCGAAGGAGAGATTAGAGGAAAAAAGAATGAAGGACAGAGGGAGAGTGGAGTTGGAGTAATATTTCACTTGAAGGGCCGCAGGTTTAACTGCGAGCCCGTGACTTGCGTCTTGCGGAACAGAAGCGTTCGCCCTCGCTTTCCGTGGAGTCGGCATATTGATTCGCGGTAACACATGAGCGGTGCTAGTTGATGGATGAGTCTCAGATGTTGAGCGCTTTCACAAAAACAGTGAAGAGCTTGAATTCCTCCACTAGGCAGCAGTGGAGGAAAGTGAAAGATGGCTTTAGATAACTGGAATTCCTCTTGGTACCATTCCTCAGATTCTCTCTCAACTCAAAGGGCTGCAAGCTGCAGTTGCTGTCAGCATTCCACGGATTGTCCAAGTGTCTATATTTATAGAAATATATGTGCATTTCTTTGCATTGCAGGAATATCATCCTTTACGAAGCGAAAATAATGCGCAACAGTTGGAGGTGGTTGTGTCAGGCCTCTGTGTTGTGATCTTGTGAACGTTCCACTCGACTTCCTTGTCTTCATCCTTTCTGTGTCCCTCCTCCTTGCAGACTTCACTCCCATGGTGTCTTTTTCCCTCTCCTCCTGTCTCACATAACACTTGCATGAATGCCTTGAAAGCCATCGAGCTTATGAAAACTTTTGTCTCTCATCAATTACACCCCTGTCTCTATAAACTGCCGAGAATGTGAGACAGATTGCACCTCCAAGCCGAACCTGCTCGTTCAACTTGAACTGAACCATTTAGTTTCCACCACTGACAATATTTACCACTCATATGTTGCATTTTTTTCTCCCCTTCATTCCTCCAAAGCAGCCTCTCTCTTTAATATTTCAGTATCTGTGAATAAAGATCTGAGAGCTATTTGGCCATTTGGCTGCCTTGGTCTATGTAGTAACGGTGAATCCCACTGTGTTCTCTACGCCTTGTCACGATGAGGTGATTTCCTGATGGAGGCATCACTCGGCCAGCTAAAAAGCCCAGAACTCTGTGTGAACCTGCTGAAAGGGAGGTGGCAACCGGCCCGGGTAAACAGAGGGAGGGGGAACCAGGGACTCAGTCTGCCGAAGGGGGAAAAAAAAATCAGTAACTGGTCCTGTGAGAAGTGTGTCGAGCCAACACTTACTTACACTCAATGTCATTCCAGCTTTCTGTAGTTTCCATGTGACTGTAGTTTATTTATATGTATATATATAATTATTATTAACGTGACCGTATTTTAATAGAGTCGGATGGAGTTTGTGGAGTACGAATTTCATTGCACAGTTTTTTTTGAGAATATGATAATAAAGTTATTGCTATTGCTATATATTTTACAATAACAGATGAGATCAAGATTGGCTGTTAAATTTAGCAGTAAAAAACTAAATCTTTTTTTTTTTTTTTAAGAATCAATCAACAGTATACATTTTATTTCAAATAAAATATGGTTCAGTTCGGTTCCAGTTTGCTGAAACTGAGCGGATTGCATTGAGACATTGACTTGCAGCATTCACTCTTCCTGGAAAAGTATGTAGCAAGAACATTATTGTGTGTGT
>NW_015112874.1:176899-192818 GCF_001443285.1 Poecilia latipinna | reverse complement strand
TACATGTGTGACTCATCACAATTGTTTGTTTTTATCATCTACTATATTTTTTTAACTTTTTTTTATTTAAACTACCTCATGTTACCCAATTTATATAGTGTGTCTGTGTTATCCATAACTGTTGCATTAAATAAACTGTCTAATTAGTTATTATTGACATAAGTCTATGTCTGAGGTTTTCAACTCTAGTCTTCGAATGTCTGCTTCAACACAAATGAGTCAAATATTCAGGTCATTAGCAGGACTCTGGTGAAGTTTACTGAACACTGAGGAGGTAATTTAGTCATTTGATTCAGGTGTGTTGGACCAGGGAGACATCTAAAAGTTGCTGGCCCCTGGCCCCCCGAGGCCTGTCAAAGACCCCTGGTCTATTTTATGGTTTTCTAAACTAGCTAGATGGCAATACTATATGTGGCTTTTACATGTGTACATGCATAGTAATCATTAGGTTTACTTATAATTCTAACATTTTTTGTCCTTTTATGTTTCCTCAGCCAAGGTGTCATGGCTGTAGGGTATACTAAATAGTCCTGCTGATCTCGGATGAAGAGATAGACACACCTACTCTTACACAAAACAGATATTCATGTTGTTCAATTGTTATTGTGCAATATTCCTGTACAACTTTTACAATGCTTTAAAAACGTTCAAAATGTTACAAATCAAATTATTTGAACATTAACGTCATTCTTGTGTGGACACATAACATGATATTACAAATGGCAATCCTTAACCAAAATGACAAAAATAGTCAGAAATCTCTGAAAGAGAAAAAGTGTACGTAAAGTTAATTGCAACAAAACAAAAACAGAGAGAGTACACATATTTAAGGTCTCCAGCAACGAAACTGTTAAACATTGAACCATGAGCATTTTCTATGGTAAAGGAAGAAAAATGTAATTTAAGTTAATCGCCGGCAGAATATCCATTGGTGGCTTCCTCAAAGAAAGAGAAACAGTTAAACACAGAAGCTAAGCGGGAAGCAGTGAGGGACGAAAATCAAAGAGAGTCGATGACCTGAAGTTAATGGTGAAAATACCTACATAAGGAAAAGAGACACAGCAAAACACAAGCTGTGGATCAGGCTATGGCTAGAAAACAACAGAAGCAGAAAAAAAAAAAAAAGAATCACAGCACTGATTATTGTGAAGCTTCAATGCAGAATGCATTATGGTCTGTTTTTTTTTAGTGAACATAAGGAATATAGAGCTTTAACAGGAGATGCATTGCTAAGGATTTGTAACCTTTATTCACTCTTCAAGATAATTTTCTGGCCATTTACTCTTGTATTTCAGCAACTTTCTGTTCCTCTTGCATCTTTAACCATGCTGTCTGCACTAATAACATGGGACATGGGAAATATGTCACCAGATGCCTGCGAATGAACAAAAAAATATGGAATATAATGATGTCGCTAAGTCCAGATAGAACAACATTTTTGGGTTGGTGTAGTAGCATCTGGAACATTTCAGGTGTTAAAAAAAAAGACTAAATACATTTATTTAAAAGTTGGTGAAGTCTGGAAATTGGCAGGCCTTATAAAGCATAATAAAGTAGCTGAACAACTAAAATTGCAATTTTATGTTATATTTGGCTCAAGACTTTAAGGATTCTGCTGAAAGCAGAGAACAATGGTTGGAAAAATCTGTTTTGATCCCCTAAGAGTTTAAACTGTGATGTCATTGCACTTTAAATACACTGAAGTCATCCTGTCTCACCACAGTGGCCAGTTGACTTCTTTGCTACTATTTTTTGATGTAATAAAAAACACCACCTGATCCATGTCCTAACCCAGCGCCGCCTCACCACATTCAGGAAGCAGATAATGCTTTAATGGGCAATTATTTAGCTAACTGACCCCACAGTCTTAGGGGAATTGGGATAACAGGGTGATGGAGGGGAGCGGGGCACAGGTGAGAGTGGAGAGGATAGGCCTAAGGTGTTTCCTGTGTCACACGACCGGTGGAGGTTTCCCATCAACCCCTTTGAACTCAGACGAAAAACACTGGAAACACTTTCATCGTGCCGATGTGTCATCACAGCACAGTCCTATGTATATGTATGGGTCTGTCTGAAAATATACAAAGACCAATTTGCCTGGGACAGTCCAACCTCAGGATAATGAATCGCATGTGATGTGCATCCGATACGCAGCCTGAGTCATCACCAGATGTTTCGACAGGATTACTTCCAGTTCTGGAGCGGGGCGGTGGATTTTCAAAGTGAAACCCTCGGCGCGTTTTGTCAAACGACAGAAGGAGTCAACAAACTGGCATGAGGAGCAAAACAAGGGCGTTTAGAAGGTTTCCACACCGGAGTGCTCTTAGTGCCTCTTAGAAGTAGACCAAAGTGTTTGTCATGTGTGTAATTGGGAGCGCACATGCCAAATGAGAGAAGTGCTGAGGTCAAGCACAGAAGAGGAAGTAACTTATGTGCTAAGCCATCGGATAAAAGCTTACAGGTGGAACCAAAACACAGTCCTGCACATGCAAGCTGTGGAGGTTGTTTTTCCTGGCGTCTGCCACTGCATCATGTGTTTGCTCATGCAGAGGGTTGCTAATACCCTGGACAGTGTGGCGCGTCTGCTTTTTGCTCTTCCAAAACATAGTGTGAAGTTGTGAAGCCTGGTGCAAACGTTGGCAGGACGACATGCGCAGGATCGTGGCCTCTCATCGCTCAAGATATATGCGCAATATCTTGAGTTTACGACTTGATCTGCACTGAGTTTAGGGTGTCATCTGCTTTCACCTTGGAGATTAATGGTATTTTGAAGGGGGGCGTAGGGGGATGAAACTCTGGGAGGCCTGAAGTGTGTGTGAACCTGTGTGTGGGTTCCAGCATTTGCCCCTGTATGTTTCTGGCTGTGTGCATCAGAGAGGGAAGCCCAGCAGGCAGTGTTGTTGTAGGTGAGGGTGAGGAGCCCCCTGATGGGCAGCTGTGGCAGAGAGGCCAGCTTTGATCACAGGCCCCAAAGGAGGAGGAGGAGGAGGAGGTTAAAGGAGAGAGAGACAGGAAGGGAAGCAAGAGCTGCAGAACCAGGATGACTGTGTGCTTAAATTGGTTGGACTTTTTCAAACAAGACAAGCCGCCTGCTCTGCTAATGCACTCATCTGCCTTTCACAGGTGCATATAAAATAAATAAATAATATTGTCAAACATGCATACATTTTGGCAATTAACTTCAGAAAGTGATATTGTTACATGACACAGGAATCTATTTATTGTAAAAACAAAATTATTTGTTGTGGTTCAGACCCATGACAACTGTGTTTCTAACAAGATTAATATTAAATTTGACTGAATTTAAAATATAGCAGAAATGCTATATTCGGTAATCATGTGGAAACTTGCTGAGTTAGTAGCTGTCCTGGGAGAAAATCATGTGCAACATGTGGAGGGTAGCCTTTATTACTATTTTTACATGTCTCTTGCAGATTGTTGAATGAAATGTGCTCCATAAACAAATTAGACTTCACTTGACCATAGCTAAAGTTTTGAAAGAAGGTTTGTGCCCATGGAAAGTTGACTGAAAGAAAAAAAAAAGTGTGATCAAAAAATGTGCACAGGGATTACTTTGTCACTTTTTATAGTAGGGTAACACTTTTTGTAATATTGCTCCTAAAATTTTGGTTAACTGAAATAAACTCTTCAGATATACCACCGTGTGATAAATCCTTGAGTTTCGCTTTTAGACAAAATTTCCCAACTAATTTCAAATGCGGCTTCATCTACACTTCCTCAGCTAATGACAGAAACAAAATAAGTCCTGCATGGTGTGGTGCAAACAACTGGATAATGTATACATCCAGTAAGCTCCTGGCAAGGAATTGATTGTCGCCAGATAGAGTTACCAGCGATTCTGTGGGAATCACAGAAGGAGACGACCTAACCAAGGGCATGTGTGCAGGGAGCGGTGCGGCCAGAAAATGTATTCAAACCAAATTCACGTGTTACCCAAGGTGGCTGTATTTAATTGGGGCCCCTTTGTATTTCTTAACGAGGCGCTCTTGCTGCAATCTCTAGATTTCCCATCATCTTTCGGTCTTGTGCATTTAAATCTGGTTCTTTGTTTGCAATCTTTCACTGTTTGAATATTTTCCATATTTTACTTTCCTTCCTAAAAATTCTCTGAGAACCGAATGACATTCATTCCATGAGAGGTTTTAAAATCTGATCTTTTTTATCGCGGGGAAATTGTCTACACATAGGGGCTCCTCTTAAAAAAAAAAAAAAAAAAAAAAAGGGCAGCGCTCAAGAGCCAAAAAAAATTATACTTCAAAATGAAATAAACGCATAAAAGTTGTCTTTGAACAGCGGGGCCATGCAGTCTTGAGGAGTCGCCTGCCTTCTCTGCCAAGCACAACTGCAAACATCCCCCCGATGTTCGCTTCTACTGGCCTTGACGCACTCCCAGAGAAAATTCAATTTGACAAAATAAATTAATACCAGCGCCCCACTGCAACGGAGGTGCAGCTGCAGTGTCATGTAGCTGGTTCTGCTGGGATGTAAGGCACTTGTAAAATGTGTCAACGTTGCAGCGCTTTTCACTCTCTTTTAGGGAGGGGCGGGGGGATCTGGCTTACTTATAACAGAAAAGTTTTTCTTCTTCTTCTTCTTCTTCTTCTTCTTCTTCTTCTTCTTCTTCTTCTTCTTCTTCTTCTTCTTCTTCTTATTATTATTATTACAACTGAAGTTATATCAAAGCTCCCAACAGCATAAAATAAGTCTCTCTATTTATTGTTTCATTTTTTATTTTTATGAATGTGTAAAATTAGTAATAAATTATTATTATTATTATTATTATTATTATTATTATTATTATTATTATTATTATTATTATTATTATTAAAAACTGTTATATTTTTTGGTGTACATGAGTACACTGATGAATGAATAAATATTTCCCTTCAGGTAATGCATTCCCATTGGATGCGATGCAACAGCTTCTTCAAAGTGAGCGTGTGGAAATGGTGAACATGTGTTTCCGTTTTAACTCTATTATGCAGCTTTCATCCCGTGGTCCAGAGATGAAGAATTATTTTCTTAACCCTTTCGTTCACCTGTATAATGTCGTTCCTAGTAATAAACCTGAATAGAAGGAGAACAATCAGGATTATGGCCTCTGACAGAAATTAGACATGGATATTAGATGTTGTCACGCCCAGTTGTTAAATAAATAGAGGATACATGAGTGGATTATATTACTTATCAGTCTCGACTATATGTCTGTACGGCGCAGCAAAACACACAATATAAAATCATTAAAATCATGATTTTTTTTTTTTTTAAATCAATTCAATTTATTTTAATGACGAAAATCAGCCCTTGCACTACTTCGGAGACACATTTTGCAGATGTCAATTCTATGGAACAGAAATCCCATGCGTTTTAATTATGGCCGTGTTTATCTCCGTATATGCGGAGAAAGAGTGACGCTTGTTGGGCCACAAGCGCGGAGCACCGCTTCTCTGCATGCAATGAGGAGAGGGGGGCATGTTGGGGACGGGGCAGGGGGGGGTCTCACAATGTGTTTGGTGTGGTTTGCGAGAAGTACCGATCCCATATGCGCTGCTTGTCCTGCGTGATGCATGTGCGCCTTGTGGGGGTAAACTAAAAAAGAAAAACAACGATTAGACGCGAGTGTGTGTGTCCAAACAAACGAATCAAAGGCCCGTTGTGTTAGTGGGAAGATGACGGTGGGGGGAGTTGTTCTCTCGGGGTTGACCCCTTGTTTGAGTCCTGCAGAGCGGGGCCAACACACACAGATGGACTGCAGTCTCTGTTTCTCAAGCTTTCATTATCTCAAAATTAGTCTCAGTTCATTTGATATGAATTCTATCTATCTATCTATCTATCTATCTATCTATCTATCTATCTATCTATCTATCTATCTATCTATCTATCTATCTATCTATCTATCTATCTATCTATAAAAAGATAATAAAAACATCCTTCTGTCTCAGACCCACAACAAACACCCAGGCAGACAAAAATACAGTGTTTCTGGGTTTTCCTGCTGACACACAGAGGATGTGGTTGTGCTCCATCAAACATAATAACAGGACCAACCAACTGTCACACTTGGGACATCTTATCCAAAAACAATATGACGCACCATGATTTACTCAAGCTCCTGGCCAAGGTTTTTATAAAAAATAAAAAAATAAAAAGGGAATTTGTTGCACAATGATAATATGAACAACGGTACGAGAAACAGTCAAAAATATCTGGATTTAGACAACTGTCTTTACAAAATTATTAAGTTATACTCAGCTGGATTTGTGGCGTTTATATATTTATTTGTTTTATTTTTTTTGTTCAGCCCATATATAAAACATTAGCGAAGACAGAGTTGCTGATTTGAAGTTATTTTAAAGCGACAAACACACGTTGTCATCCCACAAACTTGCCCTTATTTTTTTGTCATGTCGTGTGAAATCTTCGCGCAGCCTGTGTGGGCCTGCGGCGGTGGAAACCTCATGTCTTTAAAGCGCTGCAAACTATCCGAGCCTCAACCGCTGCTCTCAGTCCCTCCCAACCTCCCAAGCAGACGTGCACAGAAGTCGCAGCTCTGCTCCAGAAGTAGATATGGAGCTTGAATGGACCGGTGGGGGCCCCCAACAAAGCGACAGAGCACTGGGGGCCCCAGGCTGAGCAAAGGGGGCTGTGTTTGCAAAAGTCTCCGGTCGGTGGAGGATATGAGGCGGTGGACAGAGTGGGGAGTAGAGACAAGGGTGAGGGAGGGTGGTGGGGTTCTCCCTCCGCATTAGGCAGTAATAGGCTCGGGATGACCTAAACGATTTGTTGACTGGGACAATAAATCTGTTGTGTGTTTCTTGGCATGCTGAGGGGAGGATTACAAGTTGTCGCACAAAGGAATGCAAATTGCAAGCCAAACTCTCCAAGAGGCCTGTGGAGTAGCCAGCTATTTAGAGCATTTGTGCCGGATCTCTGCTTCTCTCGCTCACTATTTTATGTTTCTCCATTAGCCCTAATAACCGTGAAGGGCCTGAGAGTAGCCACTGTATTCATCTCAAATCAATGGCTTTCCCCGCACCAGGCCCTATATGGACCCCTGCATTTGCATTCTATCCTGTGAGATGACCAGCAGGACAATTGGTGGTAAGTCTCTTTCAGGTGGCCAAATGGAAAATCTTGAATCCTAAATGGCGTTTTTCTCTCAGCCCAGCCGCTTGAATCCACTTCAGGCGATTAATATTTTGCACATACTTTGCCACTGGTTGAACCCTAAAAGTGTGTCTTAAAAAAAAAAAAAAAAAAAAGACTAGATATAGGTGTTTTTAAATCTCTAATTTGCCTTGGTATTTATAAATGATCATATAAATTCCAAACTGCATTGAAAGTTGAAAACCTCCCATGTGATGTTTGATGAAGATCAACCTAACCTCTGTTTTTTTTTTTTTTTATATTTATAGCTTGAAACATGTTATGGATTTGTCTTTGTGTTGCAGATGCAGGTGCATCTTGGTCCATTGCACAAGAACTGCTGCCGGAATCTGTGTACTCTCATTCACTCCTCCTCCTAGTGCCTGCAGAATGAAATACTTGAGCAGCAGTCTTTCCATCCTGCTATTCATCCTTTACACTTACAGGGTCGAGGATGCAGTCGAGTCGTTCTAGCAGTTAATGTGCAGAAAGAAAGCAGAGCTGATCACGGCTAACTAAAAACACAGCTTCATAATTGCGAATGGAGACAGTTGTGACGCTTGTGAAAGTCAATGTTTAGGGCCTCACATTCGCTCTCAGACAACGATTGTGAGCATCACACTCCCAGACAGGACGCATGTAAAAATAAAAAACAATAAGCTACATTTACACAGCATGTCTTGAACTGAAATCCAATTATTTTACATGGTCATTCATTCTGTTAATTAAATACAATCGCAATCAGACTTCAGTGTGCCGAGTTATGACCCTTCAGTGACCTCCGTGAGCAGAAGAGGAATGTACGTCACAAAGCATTGCACAGTTTACAGAAACAGTAATGGATGCCGTCGTCAGTGGATTGATTTTAAATATGTTGAGCAACGGGAGCCGACAGTATTGTCACAAGATCATAACAAGATGAAGGAAGTTAAAAAAAAAAAAAAAATGAAGAAAGTTGAGTATCGGCACTGCTTTCTTCAGCCATTGTTGCTGCTGGTGCAAAATTACGATGCAATTGTGTCAAATTTGGATAAGATGCAACATGACCATTCTGACAGCAGACTCTACTGGATACGTATCCAATTTAAAACCACATATGTGGTTTGAAACCACATAGAACAATTTTGCGGGGTAAAATGAAATTTTGCATAGGGCCTGAAAAAAAACGTTGGGCCAGCTATGTTTGCTTGACAGTGTGAATCAGGCTAGGTTTGGCATCAAAGTGGAGAAATTTGCTCGATGGTAGCGACAATAACATGGTTAAGGTTTGGGGTGAACTTCTGAACTTCTTTTATGAAATGTCACCCACTTTACCCTGAACATTCATGCTTCATATCCTCTATTCTTGTTGTGAGTCCAAAGTTAGTATGAAATTAACTAAATTAGAAGCCTGTATATGCTTAAATGCCATCTGATGTAATTATGCTATAACACATTGCATGAATGAAACCATAAAGACAAATGTCCAGTCCCATTTCAAACACACTGCTACAGTCTGGGCTGTTCTGCTTTCAGATAAATCACTAAGATGAAATAAATCCCTTGCTGTCTTAAAAAAAAAAAAAATGGATGTGTCTTCGCTCTTAGGAAACAACAACCCTCCTCTCGGCTTATTTACAATGCATTGTTAGCATGTATTCATACACCAATGACCCACCCATGCGCACAAAATGACTGTTTTTGGAAGCCCCTTGTCTCCTCTGCTTCTTTAAACTGCACAGTACAGATAGCTTAATTAAAGAACAACATTATCTTAAGGGGCAGCTGTGTGTCTCAGAGTGAGGAGTGTCCCGTTTTAACTGCTGTGTCAGGCGAGATAGATAGCATGCAGTTGCTAACGCTGCTCTGTGTGGCCCAGGCTTGGTCAATGTTTTTAATAGTGTGGTTGTAAAACATTTTGTCACACGAGAGAGTTAGAGTTATGATTCATAGCTGCTGGATTTCAAAGATGTGCTATAGTCTCCTACCCTGTAATATTTTTCAGTATATGTGAAAACATGCATATTGCCACCGATCATTATTTTTAACTGCTGCTCAGTAAGTATGTGAGCTCTGTTGACAGAGCTGGCTCAAGGCTGCGTGGGGCTCTAAACAGAATCGGAAATAAAATCTAATACCAGGCACACAATTGTAAAATCTGGGCTGATTGAATCACTTTTGGTTCACATAATTTGTGATGCTCAAATTTAAAAAGATGACAAATGTAGTTTCTGGAGCGCAGAACATGATAAATACTGCGTAGAGGATTAAAATGATATTAGCATTTTCCATTCCAGCCTTTAAAAATATAAAGACAATATCTAAGTAATTATTTTCTTTGTATTGAGCAGTTTCTCGTTACTCATTCAAGGAGAAACTGGACTTCATGAGTACAATGACATCCAGTCTCTAAAATTTTAAGCTGAATATTTTACTTAATCAAAATCCTGCCAGTCCTATTGAATTTATTTGCATATATATTTTTTTTTAAATATCATGAATCCCAGGTTTTGTATTGCACAAATTCAAATAATGTATCACTAGAACAACAACAACAAAAAAAACCTTACATTTGTAAACCTGATTTATGTAACAGTTCCAATCCTCGTTTAGCGCTGCCTGTTTTATTAGAGGTCTGAAGCTGCTGCTTAGTTTGCTTGTGCCTTGGGCCAGCCTTGCTGTTGTAATTCAAAGAGTGACTTGACCACTGAAGCCCACTTTCAGTGTAAAGAAAGCCACATTTAAATAGGACGGATGTTATGAGGTAAATAATCAGCCTTTACCCCAAACAGACTGTGCTGAAGCCTCTCGCTAAACATGCTCATGTATGAAAAAAATCCACAAAATGGAAGCAGATGGGTTGTCAGTGGAAGAAAACTGAGCTGATTGCCCCCTCTTTTAAGCATTATGTCAAGCTCCCGACACTGAGCTTTTTTCATCTGTGGTTATTATGTGTGTTCCTTTATCTAACCTATTTCTAATGGGCACAGGTTTCTAAATGCTGATGAGTTGGCCAGGTGAAGTCTGATCAGCCTCATGGTATTAGAGGCCAGCGGGGAGAGGGCGGGCTGTTTAAACAATTTTTATTTTTGTTAATCAACACGATCATAACCCCATGCAGGATAACAAAGGCGCAAATATCCATTTCCAAGGAAAAGGGTGAGTGCCCTCTCCATGCACCCCCCCTCGCCCTCCTCACCCCTCTGTCTTCTGTATTCGTTACCCTGGTAACCCCATGGGCAGAATGCAGATCAGGCAGACCAACGAAGCAGCGGCCCCTTGTCTCCCTTCACAATTCACCCCGATGATGACTCACACTTTTGTTCTTTGAGAGGGCAGGTGGGAGTTACAATACGTCTCAAATTATTGTCCACCCAAGACTTCCTTCCCTCTGTGACCTCCCCCACCTCTCTTTTCCCTTCCTTTAACTTAACCTTCATTTATTGTATTTTTTGTATTTATTTATTTTATTTGATCCAATTTGTCTGTTTCACTTTCCTTCCTTTCACCCACTGATGACAGCAAATCCCACAAAAGCTCCCCCCTTACAGCAGATGTGGTGGCGGTCTGCGAGAGGTCAGTGTTATCTAAACAGACCCATTGGGCTATTTGCTATAGCACCCTCCATCAGGCAGGAAGCCCCGAGGAATCAGCCCATCACTTCAATCAGCCACAACAGCACACAATGAATTTATAATAGCCGGATCCGAGCGAAGAATGAAATCAGATGAGAACTGCGAACGAGAGGGAGAAGAAAGGTCGGGGTGTTTAGGATAGAGCAGAAGAGGGTGAAGCGAAGAGCCGGAGGACGATTGAGTTTCAGTCTGTGTCAATGACCACTGTTGTGGGGGAGTGTGTTGTTTGTTTGTGGTCTGAAACAAACAAGAGATTGTTGAGGAAAGAGGAGATGAACTGTGTCCTTGTTTGACAGTAAACTGTACTGTATACATGTGTGTGAAGTTTCATGTTTGCATGCCTTTTTTTTTATTTTTGCGTAGGTTGTATGTGCACTAAATCTATCAAGCAGCTGCTCGTATGTACTTTCTGTATTTCACCCCCCCCCACCCCCCCGCCCTTAAACATTTTCGCATTTTGCCACACAAAGCATCTGTGTGTTTTACCTGAACCGTTTGTGAAAAAACAACACAAGGTAGGCCTTAATTGTAAAGTGGAAGGCAAGTGATTCATGTTTTCCAAGCTTCTACACAAGTAAAAAATTATTTTCAGCTGCCCCTTTACTCTCATACCCCTAAAAGATAATCCGTCATCTGAAAATGGGAAGAGCATGGCACGATTCAACATACAGGGTCACGCGAAGTGCCATGTGCAGTGGAAAGCGAACACAGCGCATCAGTGCAAATATCATCTTCATGTTGAAACATGATAGGTTTAGCATCACGTTAAGTTAAGCTAAGCTAACAGAGTTAATAAGAAGATGTATGGAGCTAAATACTGACAAAATATTTTAGAGGATTCAAAAAACTTTAGGCTTTGGAAATTGTTCCTTGAGCAGCAATGGAGTGGTTGGGATCAAAGCACACTTAGACTGTCCTAATCAAAGTCCAAGTCTAAATTCAATCTAAAATGTGCAACAATTTTTAAAAACTCTCCATCCAAATCAAACAAGCCCCAGTTAGCTCTCGAAGAGGAGAGGCCAAAATCGTCTGGGCACAACGCTGGTAGATACATATCTTAAAAGGCTGCAATTGCAAGAAAAGTTAGTTCTATAAAAGGTTTACATCAGGGTTGCAAGACACAATTCAGATTTCAATTTTTAACATGAGTTTTCAAAACTATGCATGATTTTTTCCACACTATGAAATCCCACTAGATACACTGAAGTTTGCAGGTGTAAGGTGAAGACTTTGGAAAAGTTCAAGGGTTGTGAACGCTTCTGTGGGGTGATGTTTGTGGATCTTTAGGTTTGTCCTCTCAAGTGTATTTAATGGCCTGTTTGCTAAGAGGATCAGTAATCTTATTGTCGTTCAGAGGGTAAGTACATGTGACAGTAGATATATATACAAACTCTTGATGCGTATCTTGTTAGACTGTTAGGTAATGACTTTCAGGCTGATAGGGACAGTTGCTTCGGTTTTTGTGTGCCAGACATGTTGATGGTTCAAACGCTGCTCATGCTCTAGTTTCATCTGGGATTCACTGGGACTCCTCTGTTCTCCACTCCCTGCACACAGCCTCTGACCTTTGACCACATTAACCAGTGCAATCAGACTCATCTCTCTGTCTTGCCTTATCACCTGGAATCAAACATTAAAAGAGGGAGGGTGACAGAGTCGCTCATAAAGTTGTAGAAATACAGGCACAGAAGGAGGGGGGAAGGGGGTTCAGATAAAGACAGAAAATAAGTCACGACTGGGATAACTTTAGACAAATGTTGGCAAGTGAAAACAAGTCGGCATGTAAAGGAAAAGGGAAGCAGAGTGAAAAAACAGATTAAGCCACCAATTATGTCGCAGTGTGCGTTGTCGTTCGCCGTCTCCCCAAGTTTGGTGATTAAAGCCTTGTGGGCGGAGCCCAGCTGTTAGCAAACACGCTGTTTTACGAGTACCGTTCTGCAATTACCTGTTACCTTGACTGGCAGGGTTTTAAGACCGGGCTGGCCTTGGAGTTACCTGGATACATCTGGAGGGGAGCGATAAAACGAGCAGCGGGTGTTAGAAAAGCGATGGGAGTGAGCTCCTATCTCTGTGGCCGCAGTCTGCACCCGAAAGTCCATCTGTCTGACTGGCGCCCAACGACACACACCCTGTCTATGTGTCTGGCTGACTTTATGTCTGCACATCTGTCTGTTTCAGTGTGCACAGATTCATAAACTAAACCTTAATCCATGTCCTCTGCACACACACACACACACAAATGGGAGTTCAGGATTTCAGGTGGTTTGCAGACAGTGATGGGTAGGAAAATATTTGATGTCCCCAGTCTCCCCATTTAACATTCTCAACCCGTGGTCTGACCTTAAAGACTGAGCATGCATGCACACAGTGCGTGACCCTGTGCGTGTGTGCGTGTGTTTGTTCGCTTAGCTTTTAGCCCCCCAGTTAGCCCGTCAGCTCTTTTTCGAACACACACAAAGACACACAGCAACCTATTAGGAGGACTTATCAAGGCCCATTTGACCTCCACCTTCTCCCTGACCTCCAGCTCCATCCCTTGGGAGAGCCATGGTCAGTGGGGCGAAAGTGTGTGAGTGCGTGTATGTGGGACAGAGGGGCTGCTACACTGTCTGACTGTGAGCAAACACTGATGGTCAAACACACTTCCTCCACCCCTTGCATTTTCACTTCCACTGCCGTCTCCCTACTCGCTGGGATTTACATCACAACCATGTTCTAATCTTTTGTTCAATTACAGAATTAAAGAAGTTTTGCAGTAGAGTTATGTAATGCGTCTCACTGTAGGCTTGTAAAATGCTCAGTTTTATCTAGTGATGTTTGCTTTTTGGTCAAAACTGCAGAAAAATATCTGACTGTATTTTGCCTGATAGAAACATTTTAATACATTTTTTTTTGTAATGTGACATGAGTGAAAACTGCAGACACAGCCATTGGAGAGGTGATGTGTTCATTGTTTCTTTCTCTGTTTTGCCTGTGTTACAGACATAGACGCATTAGCTTTCACCGCTGGTCAATATGTAAAAAAAATAATAATAATTTAATCTTTGACCTACATGACATAATGTCATACTGCAAAAACTAGAATATTTAACATTTTGGAAAAGAAATGAAATTTTATATACAAAAAAAAAAAAATCACTGCCAACCCAAACTTATTTGGTTTTCTGTAACTTTTTACAATACAGAGAGAAATTTGACAATTCCTACTCACAAAATTTCTCTAGTTCAACCAGATTTCTGTGTCTTCTCTTCAGTTTGCCCCACAAGGTTTCATCACCTAAATGCTGCGCTCCATTTAGGCCAGCAGGTGTTGTAGCCCATCAAAAAGCTACAAAAAATACTTAACATCACTGAAATGAATCCACTACATCATGCATTGTTCACAAAACACACACAACATGAGGAGTTTGATAAACTTCTGGTCTTTATGTTTTTGATGGTATGACATGAAAGATGTAGATATTGTCTCCAGGTTGCTATGGTGACTGGGTGACGCAAAGATGCCATTCTTTGCTACGCTTCTCTAACACCTAAGAGTTTTATTTTTAGTTTCCTTAAGTTCTCGGTCGTTGTCTACCATGGTGGCACAGATAAATATAGATCCTCGTTCAGGCTGTGTGATATTTATATCCCATTGTCACATCATTGCAGATGACATTCAGATCAACTAAGAATAAAGAATAAATGCCTTAACTTTTTTTAAAGTCAGTAATTGTGCGACTAATTAATTTAATAAAAAAAAAACCTTTCTATCTAATGTAACTTACTAAACGTAATTTTCAATAAGCGATTTTGTTACAGCAATAAAATGCAATGTCTTTTAAAAAAACGATTTCCAACACGTTGCTAATTTGCTCCTCTGTGATGTGTCAGTGTTTTTCTTGCAGACATACCAAAGTTAAATTCCCCGTGTTAATTGGTAATTCACTGTCCCAATTTACAGCCACTAAGTGGCTGATTAAGCTTTGATCCTTCTCCTTGAGGGTTTTGAAATTTAAGTGTATGATAGAAGCGCACTGCATAAATATCTAGCACTTAAATTGTGAACTGACTGAACTAATTTGGCGCTCCCCACCCTCCACCCCCGGCCCTCAAATACAGCCACCTGGTGTTGGAGCCTGTTTTTAGACCTGCTGAGTTTAGGACTCCAGACGGGATGAATTTCTAATTAGAAAAAAAACATTTCAGTTTCTGCATACTGTCAAGTTACAGCAGCACAGTTAGTGCTCTCTCCCTCTTTTTTTTCCACATCTGTCACTTTTGGGTCTTCAAACATTTTCTGGCAAAAGAGGGAACAACTGGGTTCTTAATCAAAGGACTTTACCCTTACGCTTTTTTTTTTCTAGGATCAACTGACACACAATGCTTTGTAACAGGTAAACAACAAGAATATGTTTATGAAAAGAAGAATTAATCTCACTAGGTATCTTTGGATAAAGTCATATTTGTTTTATGCCCTTTCCCCCAACTGTGTCTAGGAGGGCTTTCATGTGGCTGTAATTACCATATTTCATTAGCGTGTGGAGTGTCACTGCTGGAGCATCAAAGCGGTTGGCTCTCCGTATATATGTGCGGAAACCGCTGCCAGGGAAGTACACAACTATCTGTTTTTCTCTCCCCCCAGAATAAATTCGCCCTCGCCTGTTTTTGAGTGCACTCTCTCCCTCAAGCTGCTGTCGATATCAAAGAGAACCCATTCCGCATGTGAAGTGCCCCTTGTGCAGAATAATAAAGCAGTGCATCATGGCAAAAAACTGTGAAACACAACACTCTCGCCATCATCCTTCAATGCACAACCCAAGGACACACATATGTACATATGGACACACAAGCGCACATGGTATTCCTTTCCCCCTTTGTGGCGTCTTTACACTCCTTGGTACACATTCACTCTGTCTGGCCTGCCAGTTAAAAACATGCTATCCTGTCTTGCGGGGTGTTCTACACAGAGCTCCACTGTATGGCTGTTTACCTTATCCATGAGCAGCAGGTCAACAAAAGGTAATTTTATTTGTTAAGGTGTGAAAATTTGAGTAAATTGCAAAGCATGTTTATTATTATTATTATTATTATTATTATTATTATTATTATTATTATTATTATTATTATTATTATTATTATTATTATTATTATTATCA
>NW_015112874.1:172274-173721 GCF_001443285.1 Poecilia latipinna | reverse complement strand
TTTTTTTTTTTTTTTTTTTTTTTTTTATTTTTTTTTTTTTTTTTTTTATTTTCTCTTTTTATATATATATATATATATATATATATATATATATATATATATATATATATATATATATATATATATATATATATATATATATATATATATTATTTTTTATTTTCTCATGAGACATAAAACAAACTCATAAACTGTGTTATATTTCTTTATTGCACCATGAGTTTATAGTTCGAACATAACATTTTTTTTTTTACTTTAAAATCTAGAAAAAGAAAGTTCAATCAGAATAACAATAAACCAGTATAATTTTAGCTAATAGCATAACATAAAATAGTGCATCTTTTTTTTATGAACCCTTTAAATAAATTCCAGGATAATATGGTCTGTTTTTCTTTTGCAACTTGCACCTGACCTGTGTTTTGGCACCACAAGGCCACTGGGCTCAATTTAGCAGCTTAAGCCACAAAGCCTCCAACGAGATTTGGACAATGGGTGAAAATAACATCTCACCCAACACAAACAGAGATGAGCTGCGAGTTTGCAGAACCCTCCAAAAAGCCCCTGCTTTGCCCGCTATCAGGGGGATTATCTAAAAAGGAGAACAGCTATCTGCTCCGGGGCTAAACACACTTTTTTGTTGTCCCATTGCTTTATGGCTTCCCTCTCGGCTAGACAGACTAACAAAGCTCTCCTTGGTACGCAGGACACAGGAAAGGTGGAAAAGCAGGTCACTGAGAGGTTCACGGATGCATTGTTTAATTAATAAACGCTACCTTGTTTATTCATTGTCCAGCAATAGTCACGATGGAATTCTTTACAATACTTTGCCTGCCGTGATTTACTATGAGAAAACAGAGCTGACTGGAACTGTCACTTTTTGCGGGTAATGTGATAACAAAGTCCACCGGAGAATCTCCCTGTCACCAGTGTGCGTGCTGCAGCTTAACAGTCAAAGCAACACACTCTTGAAATGCTCTTAACAGCTGCAGCTACCTGAAATCAATGTTCTCCTTGGCTCTAGTGACACTTTATCAGGTATTGATCCTGTTTTAAGCTATGCCACTTGTTCCATGTGCTACTCTGCATTTTCTGTCATTGTGTCCTCTACACTGCATGCACTCAGGCAGACAAACCACAGCTATGGCTACACCACCCTTTGGTATTTTTAAAACATTTTTTTTTTTTTTTTTTGTTCTCCACTGAAAATATAATAAGATCAATATTAAAAAAAATATTATTTATTTTCAGTAAAATAGTGCTAAGCTCAAGATTTGACATTTACTTACACTTTCCACTGAATACTTCACCTTTTTTTTTAATCTGAAATTTGTCTGTAGTTTTTAGTCCAATAATGATAATTATGGTTCGCCCTGACATCATAATTTCTGATGGCCTGGTTAGCCAGTACACCTGTACAAAAAAAAAAAAAAAAAAAAAAAAAAAAAAA
>NW_015112874.1:164688-169065 GCF_001443285.1 Poecilia latipinna | reverse complement strand
AAAGCATTGCCGTTCCATGAACACAATAATTTACAGTGGTGTGGGGGAATACTGCACGGTGAAAAAAAAAAAAAAAAAAAAAAAAAAAAAAACACGAAGTGAGTTTTCTAAAATTCTTAAATGTCAAAAGTAGTTTTAGAAACGCATGGACTACATGGACTACATACAAATGTTACACACAGATTTTTAAAATAGCTATATTGTGTCCAGCCCCTCAGACTGTCTAGGGCATCTAAAACAGCAAGATCCTCTCAAGAGTGGTACAATTACCATACCATGAAGATAAAAAAATGAGCTTTATATATATATATATATATATATATATATATATATATATATATATATATATATATATAGCCTATATATATATATTTTTTTTTTATTTTTTTTTTCTTAGCAACAAATTTAAATATTTACTCCAGTTTTAAATTGAAAATTTTAAAAAAGAAAATGCACTGGTTTTGAAGATGGGACCCATATGGGTAATGAGCTGAAAAATGCTCCTCAAATAGGATTGTCTATATGTTTTTGTATAGGTTTAATATGGAACATTTATAGGTAAAAAGTGGGAACAAATACAGCTCATAGCAGTGCTGCCCAACTCAGAATTACCTCCTTGACACCCATTTAATAGCCACCAATCACAGGTTCACCGGTGCCCCCAAAGGACCCCAGAGGTCTTGAAAAGTGCTGGTCACCCCTGGTTTAACAAGTTATTTTCCTTGCTTTCTATTGTGAGGGCTGTGAGTTATCCATAAGCCTCTAAATACCTCAGTCTGATTCCTAATCATTTTAGCAAAGGTGATCTTTAACAAGTTCCTGGTCTCCTTTGAGTGAGACTGAAGCTTGATCCTTGGTAGCTTTCCAAAGTCCCACAATGCCTTAACCTTGGAGCCTCCCCTGTTTCCCCCTTTTCCAGGGAAGTGAATGGGGAGAAGAAGGTGCTTTGGTGGGCGGGTGTCTTTAGACTCAGCCGTGTCTGAGGTATACGGAGAAAAACCAAGGATCTGCCACATTATATGCTCCAACATGACTGGCAAATCCACCACGGTTAAACAAACTTAACCTTCATTTGTGAAACGGTGCAAATCAAAGGGCAAAAACGACTTGTGCAAGTAATTACCACTGGGGGAGAGCAACAGGGTGAAGGAAGGATGGAAAAGAGGCATGAGGGGAGGGAGGGGGAGCTGGACGAGGTGTAGGTGGTGGGGATGTGAGTGTGGTTGGTTGTAAGGGACAGCTAGGCGCTAACAGGTTGAATGCAAGGAAATGGGAATCATTTAAGGTGAGGGGCATTTTTAATGAGTTTGCTCAGAAATTGATTTTCCACTGTAATCTTTTATTTATATGCGGCCGGCGTTGTGTCCCTGGTGGAGGGAGGGTCAGCCCTCAGAGCACCCTGTCAAGGCCCCACACCCTCAAACAACACCCCAAAGCCCAGGGAAAATGGTATTCTAACTAAGGCAAATATTGCCCTGTCTTGGCTTAAGGGGCTGTTTGCTCTAAATGAAAAAAAAGAAGAAGAAAAAAAAGTTGTCTGTTCCTCTTTTTCCAAATTAATAGAACGCTTTGCTCTCTTAATAATTTAAGAACTTCTGAAATTGCTTACATAAAAAAATGCTTTCGTAATTGAATAAAGATCGATTAGTTGTTCTTAAACCTAATTATTACATAAGTTAAATTAAATTTATTAAGTAGCACAATTTTACAGCAAATGTTTTCTTCAGAGATCGTCCAAAAACGTCGGTTAAATCAAACCATATTACTAAGTTAATTACTTACAAATTTATCCTACTTACCAAACAATGCGGTCAAGTCCATTTAATAATAATAATGTTTTTTGCAAACGGATCTATTTAAGTTGCCATTTTCATTTAATATAATGTATTCAGTTTCTTGTTGACAACAATTAATTATGTCCAAATAAAAAAATAAAAACAATGCTTGTTTCAAACAAAAATTTGCAGAAAAAATACAATATTAACAGTATTCTTGTCTAAAGATAGGCACCAATTCCACCACAAGTCTGCAAAGACAAGCTGCTATGGATAATAAGCGGATGGATATTAACATTATTTAAAGTTGCAAAGGTCCTGTGACATTAAAATATGTATGTGTGTATTGGATTATAAATTGCATGTTATATTTTTGAAGTCTTCTTCCTTGTAAATTCTTCTAAAGTTGTGTTTTCAAAAGTAAAGTTATTTCTAAGACCACTTTTGTCTTGTACGTTGGCTTAATGATCTTTTATCGCTTAAAGATTAATATTGCTCTAAAATTAATTGTACATCATTAGAGCATATAGACAATAAAAAAAGGAATTGCCAAACGCAATGTCCAATTTAAATGCGCCTACCCTGCGTGAGGTCTTCAAACTGAACTGCCATCCGCGCTGCTTGCTTCTGCGCTACTTATATTGAGACTCTAGTGTCATCTAGTGGCGGTAATAATAACTACAGCTTGTGTAGTAGTGGAGGTGTTTCCAGTAAGAGAGAGACAGACTTGATGATGTATGTATTACAGGGATCTAGGATTAGTTGAACATGTTGGCCGAAACATGTTGGACTTTTTCTAATTACTAATGTTTGTCATACGCCAAAACTCATAATTACTTCAAAAATGTACATCTTTTGTTATATTTTTTCACCCAATGGGTTGATGAGAACGGTCCATTCTGTACTGGAATCTAGAAAGTAAACACAGGAAGGCTAACTTTTCCTGAGTTATTGTTTATCATATTGTGTTTGACTGGTGCAATTTTAGACAATGCCACTCTGTGTCTTTATAGGTTGTAATAAATAAATAAAAAATCACGGTAATAAACTGGTTTCTTTCAACTTACCTTTTGTAAGCACATCTCTTTGCACTACTGATTTTAATAGTCCCACAATTACTAAAACTGAATTTGTCTGAAGTACAAATCTGAGAAGACTTTTAAGTTTCAGTGCTTGTCTTCAATTTAACCAGCAGATGGCGGATTAAGACTACCTGTTGCACAAGTTTCCCTTCTTCACTAAAACTTTACACACTTAAAAATAGAATTAAATCATTGGATTGCTCTATTTGAAGTTTCAGAAATCTACATACAAAAAAATAATAAAATAAAATAAAATAAATAAATAAAAATCAAATAAGAGTCTTTTTTAGCTTTGGCTTCATCAGGGAAGTAATTATTGATGTATTTTTATTTTTATTTTAATGCACTTCCACTAAAAACAACAACTCACAGTATACTTCATTAGTTTTTATTTTTTTATATATTTATCAAATAGCAAGAAAATATACTCTGTTTTCCAGAATTAATAAATACAATACAAATTTAATTTATGAACAAATGCACAATTTACAAAGTGACAGCTCATGCACAGCACTGTGCGCGACGAAGCCATTCATCACAGAATCGTAACCGTCATTAATATGTTCAGATCTCATTGTTAAAGTAAATCTTTTCTACTCAATATTAAAATTACGTTAGGTTAAGACTCCCAATTCTTTGGAATAATTCTGTTATGCGTTTGTTATTCTAATAGTTCAAGAGGCCTGTGAACCTTCATCCACGGCCCGCGTTGTTGTGCCTTTAAGAGCCTCTTCCTCACACTTTGACGCCTGGTGAGTCATTAAGCACGTCCAACATGCCGGCCACGATGTCTCTGTACTAAGGAGGCTGACAGCAGGAGTGTTCCCTCTGAAGATCGGCTGTCCTGCTGGCTGAAGCTTCTCTCCATCTCATGTCTGCGCGTGCTGGCGATGGCCGCCCTCGTTCGTCTTTATCACATACATTCCTCTGCTCTGGTATGGATGCAGTAGCGTCTTAAGTGTCTGCCCGTGAGATAGCTCTGTCTTGTGGTCAGGAGGTGAGCAGCAAGTGTGATAAAAACCAGACGAAACTACAAGGCAGGGTGAGGGAAGTGTGAGCCAGCTGGGCTGAGCTGAGGCTGTGCAGCGTGGGTGAAGGAGAGTCAGCGCGTCGCTCTAAAGAAAAGATTTCCGACTGTCTGTGCTGTTCTCGATGGGTCAGCGGAGGCTCCACTGTTATATACCCGTTGATTATCCTCACATTAGGTGGTGGTGTGCTGGAGGTGGGATAGAACAAAAAAAACAACAACAAAAAAAACAGTTAATTAAAACTTTGTGGTGTTTTTTTTTTTGGTCAAACCATTCAGAGTTGCCTCAGTTTGGAAAAATCATTAGGATGATTTTCTGCAGCTGCCTATAAGTTAATAAGACCAGGAAGAAGTTCCAAACTGAATTTCTGCCTAACGTCTTTGATCTTGTAGCTCCAATAACATTAAACTACATGGAAGTCTCTGGCCAGAGTAACTGGTAGACCCTGATTCTTCAGGCAACCATCTGCTACAGGTAATACGCTGACCCCCC
>NW_015112874.1:160983-161311 GCF_001443285.1 Poecilia latipinna | reverse complement strand
ACCCCTGCCCCCCCCCCCCCCACCCCCTAATAAAAGATTTCAACTTTTTAAAAGTCTAACCTGTATCTAATTCCTTTAAAACTGAACATATTTTAATTCTGGGAACATCGTGTAAACATTTATTCTATAATGACGTGAAGAGTTTGAGAAAAATTTAAGGGTTTCTTATAAGATGTAAGCGGCTATCGTAATGTTTATTTTAAAAATAAAGCTTCATAGATCACAGTTATCTGTAGATTAGCCAGCCACTTAGTCTTAGTAGCATTTATTTGGCCTTTGATAATAATTTGAAAGAACCCAGATTTTAAATTACCTTTTAGAAATATAT
>NW_015112874.1:149292-157269 GCF_001443285.1 Poecilia latipinna | reverse complement strand
TATATATATACACACACACACACAAACACCTGGTGTCAGAGTAACCCTGGAAAACTGCATCACTCATCCATTAGTTACTTCTAGACTTAACTATCGTTTTCCAAAAGCCTATCTGGTTTTTGTTCTCCATTCCTGCTGTTATTAAGCCTTTCAGCAGTGGCTGCTCTTCATTGTTCCCACATGCTTGCTGAGGATGAAGAATCACTTTAAAACCAATTTTGAAAGTAATCTGTTGGCTTTACTAAATGGCATTTTATAATCAGTCAAGTAAAACCGTATTGCTTTTATAACCGATTTGGACTGTGTATCCGAATCTGATATAAAGATCGGATTGGGTGAATTGCATTAATTGAAACATCATTTTGACCGAAGTGGATGCAAATTGAACCCGTTTGTCTTGTAAACCGTCTCACAAATGACGCCGACATCTGTTGTGAATCGGTGCTGCGCAAGTAAGCCAAATTTAAATCAAGTCAATAAAGTCTCCAGAGTGAGCTGGTTGGTTAAAGTCTGCTTTGACTTTTGATCACAGTAAATGTCTCACCTGTCCCCAAAGCGAACCCACAGGTCGCTGAACAGTCTGGGCCGTCCATGGCTGCGGTGGGCTTTGTGGGGCCGTTTGTGCCGTCCAAACTCCTCCAGCTGATTCAGGCTGTCGGGGAGAAGCATGTGAGGCAGCTCCTCCCCTGGCAGCCCAGGCGCATCATCTGGGTCCTCCATCTCCTCCTCCAGACCGGTTGGCCAGCTGGTGGGAGTCACTGTACTGGTGTCTAAGGGCTCCTCAACAGACCTTGCTGCAGGCGGTTCTGGATCTCGTTTACTCCTGGAACAGAAAAAGAGAAAAGGAGAAAAATTAAACAAGGCTTGCATGGAGTCAATTATTAAAACATTTGATTGTATAAACCTCAACATAATCAGAGGTTTCACTAAAACAATTTAGCTCCACACCTAATGGGAAATGGGAGGGATTTTTTTTTTTTTTTTTACGCTTTCCTACAAGATTTAACCTGCAGCTAGTGAATGTTATTTTTTTTAGTGGTTTCTGACCACTCAGTCACTTTCCTTGTCAAATACCCCAATTTGAATCAAGGACATGAACACCGCAAGGAAAGCCTCACTCTATTAATGATACCCGGAGTGGCTTAAATGCAAAGCAGCCAACATTAGAGAAAAGTTCAACATTTGTGGTTGCCATATTTTCTCTACCAAGACTAACAATTTGACCAAAAAAAAAAAAGAAAAAAAGACCACCCAGAATCTTCCCTGAAAAACTCAACATACTCATCTTTCTTACATCCATTACTCATAGTTTCTCTTCTTATGTTCGTTTCTTTTAGTATCCAAGTCACTATAGTTTAAAGTCAATGAGCAATTAGTTGAATTCAAACACACTTTATTGGTCTCAAAGGGAAGTTAAATGAATGAGAATGGATTAAGAAGTCTTCCATAAACACTAACTTTGCTAAATAAATGTCTGTGTGTCAATTTAGACACATACTTTCTACGAAAGTTTCTTGCAGGTGTCTGCAGGAGGCACATGTTTGGAGCTTTCTTCTCTTGTGTTGTGCCTCACAAAAGCTGCACAGTTAGCTTTAGGTTATTAAAACAAACAAAGAAACAAGCCTAATATGTGATCTTATCTTGAGGTGAAAAAACAAGGTGGAACAGCTGTTATGATACGAGCATCATATTTGGAGAACGCAAACGGAGCCTTTTCACTTACCAATGAAATCAATGAATTCTTAGCCGTGCAAGGTGTGATATTCAGGAAGTGAGATGAGTTTTTATCTTCACGGCTCGGTCAGCAGTGTGACGATATCTCCAGGAGTTACTGTGGAGCCAAACCCAGTTTCAAACTGTTCTGCCTGTCACACAGCAGCATTACTGCTCTTTAGGTTATTCCTTGACACAATCCAGGTATCAGGCTTACAGCTTTCATGAACACCCGTCATGCATCTTGAAATGTTTTCTCATGCATATTGTATCATCTCACATCAGGAAGGTGCAAACGTATCTTTGCACGCATGTCTGGGTTTTGTGACCACAGCAAGTTAACTCACTTGTTAACTTTAACAACGTGAACCACCACTGAATGAAGCCTTCGATTGGACAGAGAGAGGCAGGAGGGTTAGTTTTGATGCTTCAATTTGCAAAGATTAATTCTCCAAATTGATGAACGGTCATGTTTTTTTACGCCTGCAACACGATAATTATTTTGTACCTTGCTTTTATTTCCGTCTTACTCCGACTGAAGTTGCTTTTGATATCGTTTTATGGGCAGATGGATTAAGGCCCAAGGTAACAGGGGAGCCGCAGAATGCCAAGAACTGGAGGCAGACAAACTCAAACACTGGTTGGCAGAAAGCTTTTGTAAAGACACTCGGCCGAGCCAACTCCAATTTTCTGTGAGGTTCTTCGCATGTAGTGAACATCTGTGGGCTTAAGTGTGTGCAACACTGCCCCTCCTTGGCAGCGCACATTATTCTACTCACTCCTGCAAGCACGTGTGTGGGCATGTGCTCATGTGTTGTGGCGAGAACAAGCAGAACAACTGTTGGCAGCTTGCTTTAGCAGCATCAAAGCAGAGGCTGGTGAAGAAGAGATGGACTAAAGTGATGGAGGTGATGATGTTTAAAAGTATTCCAGCGTAGCGAAGTTGTTTTTTGTTACTTATCTCAGTTTGGGTTGGGTTTGTCCACAAAGAGCTGCTATAAATCTGCGGAGTCTAAATAACTCAGTTGTCGAGAATTAAATAACTAAAACCAGGCTGCAATGGATTGGAAAAAACTTTTGACCTTTTTTCCTATTTCGTCAACTTGCAGCAACAAACAATCTGAAAATCTGGGGAGCATATGTTTTTAGCCCACTGGAATCAATACTTTTGTAGCGTTGCTTTTCTCTGATGTAACAGCTGCAAGTCTTTTGGGGTATATCACCTTTACACATCTAGAGACTGAATTTTATGGCCAGTTTTCATTGCATGATTGCTTAAGCACAGCCCGATTGTGTCTGCCATTCATACGCAGGAACAGACTTTGACCAATACCAGTCCGTTGTAACCCCAGCTGATTAGGAGCATGGTCCTGTTGGCCCCGCTTCCTTTTCCCTGCTAAAGAATTCCCAAAGCAAGATTCGGCCGCCGCCATGTTTTTGAGAGTTGCTATGATCTTTCGAAAGCTTATCTGATTTAAACCCTCCTTGTCTAGCTCATTGGTTTAGATAGGTGGTTATGTCTTGTTAGGTTTGCACTTATGTCACACTCTTCGTTTTTGGACGATGGATTAAGCAGCGCCTTGTGGGATGTTCCAAGCTGTGGATATGACTATATAGCTTAAACCCTCTTTAACGTTCCCCACAATGTTATGTCTGACACGTCTGCTGTGTTCCTTGGTCATTCTATTGCTGATTTTTCTTTAATGTTCTCCAAAATACATTGGAGATCTTCAAAAAACAGCTCTAATTTGCTGATTAAGTTACACAAAAGTTTACAAATTGAGTGGCATCTGAAGGTAATTGGTCGCACTGGATTTTATTTAAGAGCATTTAAGAGTCAAGAGGACTTAACACAAACTCATGCTATATTTTCAATTTTCTAAACAATTTTGTGAGACCTTTAAAAACCTTTTTATTTTCATTCCACTTCAGAATTGGGTTCTTCATTGTGTTGGTCTGTCACATACAATCCAAATAAAAATCTTACTGACTTGTGGTAACATAAAATCTGCAGAGGTTCTGGGGATACATATTTTTGATCGGTGTTCTGTATGAGGTGCAGACTTTGTTTACCACACAGTTATTTGCCCTTTTACCTTACTTACTCTGTAACTTGCTCATGATGGTCGGAGAGAAGGTGAACAATTTCATAACCGTCCAGCTTGAGTATATCCAGCACACTGTGGTTCCCAAGGAAGTGACCTAAAAGTGGACAAGAACAGAAAAGTGATGGGGAAATTTACTTTATAAACAACTTGTAACAATGTTCTCGTTTTGTCTTAATGACTGAATCTTGATGGAAATAAAAAAAAAGGCTCATAACACATTCCTGTATGAAACAAACTACACATTTTCAGTATTGATAATGCATTCTCCACACGTTTCTTTCTTTACCAATAAAATGTTTCCACTCTCCATGAGCCCTAGTACCTCAGCCACTAAGCAGAAACGCCTGGTGTTGGTATTAAGGGAAGTTAGACTCCGTTCAGCTATCAACGTACAATATATTATTGATTTGCAGTTTGAACGTATAATACATGAAATACTGTAATATCAAATGTTGCAAGTGATCCTTTGCAATAGCAAAAATCATTGACTGACGTAGCTTCCTATTACGTGAACTATCGTGCGTTATGTGTAGTTCTGTCCAAACAATTTTAGCCGAAAGTCAACAATCTCAAAATCATGTTCTCTGCCTTTTTTTCTTCTTTACAACATCCTGTTCATCTTGCACACACTATAGGATTTAAAGAAGCTGCAAACTGGTAAAAAAAAAGAAGAAAAAAGCAAGAGATCAGTCATGCCAATATAGCTGTCGAGTCAAATTTAAGGAAGAACCTTTAGGTGGAACAAAAAGAGCTCATGTCACTCCTGTTTTAAACTTTGCCGCTGGTTAGAGGATAATTGTTTTTCAAATAATCCCTACAAGGTGACTAAATCTGTACCGACTCTTGGCAAAAAAATATTTCTTTAACAAACAATTTTAGATTCCGTTAGTGAGAAAAAGCAGAGAAGCTTTCAAACTCAGAGACTGTTCAAATGCAGTCACGCCTTATATCTACTGGGCTTACTCGTTGTTTGGTAATGACCCCGCATTGTCGACACTCAACCTCTCGCCTCTCCTCCAATCATCCATCGCTTTCAGTCACCTTGTCTGCGATTCCCTCGGTCTAACATCAAACATGCAGGCCTCAGCCACACACTGATGAAAGCTTTTTTTTTTTTTTTTTTTTCTGCCATCGGCCGATAATCCTGCGTGTCACTCAACTCGGCAATAAGCCGTTCTTTAGCCTGACATCACCTTTGCAAGCACACATGCTCTACGAGAGGAATTCATATTTGTGCTCACACAAAGGAATTCGCTCCCTCACTCGCACACCTCGGCTCTCTCCCGCGGCTTATTAACAACATGCTGACAATATTCAAGCCTCTTATTTGCTTTCTGTCAGGGCCCTCTGCTCCCACCCAGCTCTCTACCTCCTGTCAATTTTATCATTATAATGTTCCCAATCATTCCTGAAAGTCAATGAGAGAAACATGCGGCGTTACACTTTCTTGGCAGGCGAGTTCAAAGGCAGTCCAAGGCGAGGCCACGGAGTCAGAGGAGGCTGCTAACAGCGGAGTCGGCGAGATCAGACGGGATTACACAGAGGGCTGAGTGTGAGGTTTTGTCTCGGTGAAAGTGATTCTGTCTATTTATGTATAAATGTGTATGAAAGTGGCTTCTTAATCTGCAGGGCAACATAAACCAAAGGTAAAATTAGGTAATTTTCTCAAGTCACTGCCACGTTTTCTTTATGACATTCATACTGAAAAAGTTAAAGCAATAAACTTAATTAATAACAGTCGCAAACATTTGACAGCAGTGAAAGGTTGCTTTCAGTCGTAACAACACAGCAAGCGAAATAGAGCTAGGAACTGCTTCTCAATGAGTATAATTGGTATTTTGTCATCTGCAGCAGTGGTTCCCAGTCTGGCATCACTTGCATCTCACTGAGATTTTCACTGTGGATAATGACGCTGCATCACCAACTTGAGCAATCTCCTCACAAGGTCTTTGGCTTTTGTTCAGGGATTGATTTGCACATTTATATGTTCATCCTGAGCGATATGATCGTTGGATCAGACGTATGCGGCTGCACTATTCTCTTCCTGATGACTTGGCTGATTTTGACCTTCTCATCAAGTCAAAAAAAAAGAGAAAGCAACATGTTCTTGGTGTGATCTTAAAATAAATCCACAGGTGTTCCACCAACTAACTCAGATGTGTTAGTTAACCTATCAGAGGATTGCAGAGGGACACCAAAAGGTTTGATCTAAATCACAGAGTTCAAAAAAATTATTCTTGATACTTCTAAATTTGAAGGAAGCTTAAAAAAAATCCTTAAAAATGTTATTCTTAAATTCTCCAATATTTAGCAAATAGAAATCATTTTAGTAATTCTAACCAATCTGAAACAGGGGAAGTTTGGCCTGATTTGATTTCAGACAATGAGGGGGAGAAAAAATGCATGTCTTTTTATTCAGTTTACGTAAACGTCTAGTTTCAACTGTACATCTCAGTATCAACAATCTCAACAAACCTTACCTGAAAGGTATTTCTCTTATTTCTCTGTATTACCATCATCGTATTTTCCTCTTTTATTCAAAAGACACCACCTGCCTTACTCACTGAGGCAACTTTAACCCATGTAACCACTTCATGGGTTAAAAGCAATTCTGAAAGTTTGACATGAAGACAATTTACCATTAAAACAGTATGAAATAAGTATTCTAATTACAGATATTAGAAAAGTGAACCTTCACGATTTTGTGTTGTATTCAAACTACCCCAAAGCAGTTAAAAATAAACGCAAACCATATGTAACAGTTTCTAGCATTAGGAAAAGGTTATTATTATAAAACACTATATAAGGAAAAAGGTTAATCTTTTGGTCAGTAAAGGTTCGGCTCATCTACATAACAAAAGCTGTTAATTATAATAATAATAAAAAAAAAAATTCCTCCAGCATGTTCCTCCAAACCCTTGTCTGCATTCAGACCGTCCACACTGTACATTGTGATGGTTTGTTATGTTCAGGATCATTAACATGCACCCCGTCCTTGGAAAACCTACTGTACTCATAAACAAAATTGGTAAACAATGACAAATCTCTGGTCTGGGTCCCGACTTAAAACAAAACACAATCAAGCCTTCCCGGTCAGGGTGAAACCCCCCCCCACCCTCCACTTCTAAAAATGTATGTTTGAACTAACATTTGAGGGATTGCATGCACCAAATCTCCTTGATTTGGTGCAATTTGTCAAGGCAAACAGCTGTGTTCCTGTTTCCTACAGATCTGGTATGTTGCACAAAAAAAAAAAAAATAATAATAATAATACACACTAGCTTTTCATCTTGCAACAGCAGCAAAAGCATTTGTGCTTACGTAGGTTTCCTCCCCATATGTGAAGGAGTTAGAAATAAAAGCTCTTGAATGCGCGTGGGCGGATGAGCTTGTGTGGTTGTTAGTGAAGTGTCCAGACGGTAAATTGTGGTGCTTCAGAAGCAGAGAGTAGACCCAACAAACAATTTCACTCGTCAAGATGTAATAAGAGGTCAGCTGATCCCTAATGGCACCTCTGCCCCATTTGGCATTCCCGAACTGGCTGGAAAGATTAAACAATAAAAAAATAAATAAACTGCTTGTTCCTGTAAAATTTACTCCTACGGTGACAGATCAATAGTTTTAATCTTTCACTGAGACAATTTTATTAAAACCCAACAAAAAGTATTTTGTTTCTCTGAAATTGTGTTGGTCTAACTTTGGTATTGGCCACATTGCTGTAATACATCTAAAAAAAAACAACAACTGGTAATCTGATCTATGAAAGGAGCATTATTTTTTACTTGCTGTTTTATTAGGTTTTTTGTGGTCGTGGGGGTGGATTGGTCTATTAAATAACATCCTGGGAGGCAGAATCTTGTTTTACAAAACTGTTATAAAATGGTTAAAAGGCCATAATATAAAACTTCAGTTTTAGGTTTAGTTTTATAAAACGAGAGCAGTCATTAAACTGAATTGCCTTTCGTAGTATAATTGGGCAATCTAAATATTATCCAACAGAACCAAATAAAAGGTGTTTTTTTGTAGTTTGTTATGCTGAATCCTCAAAAACTGAATTACCCAAACCAAACCAAACCAAACCAAACCAAAGGCCACCAGTATGAGAAGCAGCAGCAGGAGATGCCCGTCTAATTTCCTGTCAGAAACAAACCTGTTG
>NW_015112874.1:71450-146178 GCF_001443285.1 Poecilia latipinna | reverse complement strand
CAAACCAAACCAAACCAAACCAAACCAAAGGCCACCAGTATGAGAAGCAGCAGCAGGAGATGCCCGTCTAATTTCCTGTCAGAAACAAACCTGTTGGTGGAATCAGTTTTGCCTTAAATCTAAAACTGCCAGGGGTTCAGATAATTTGAACTGGGAATCGAAGAAGAACGCCGAACAGGCTAAAAATACATCGACATTTGTTTTCACGAAGCTCATAAATACTATATATATAGACAAGATCACTTTGTTTGGGGCCAAAACATGAAAAGATTATGCTTGTATCAAAAAACAAAACAAAACAAAAAAAAGTATGTGGACTGAGTGTCAGCTGGTGTTAACTTTCATAATTTACTATTTGCATATATACGTACAGAAAGCAACTTGGCACATCTTATCAGAACGGAAACTCTGAAACTGCATTGCGGTTTAAAATATTAGAAATGATCAAATAAGATCAGGCTCTTTACCATTTATTTTAAGCCTTATTGTGTGTTTATATATATATATATATATATATATATATATATCCCAGAATAACCCAATATTATATTATGGTTTGCCTTTATTTCCATAGAGAACAGTGATTCTGTAAATACTGTTTCATAACATCTCTCCCCTTGTAAATGTGATTGTGATTTTTGGATATAGTACACGGTGCAGATCTCTCTCGTGTGCCGAGGGTCTGTTTTTCCAACAGTTTTAGTAGTTTGTACGTGATGTTGGTCTGCAAATGGCAGGCTTGTAGGTTCATGCCCTATGAACTGCTGGACCAGACATCGTTTACTGTATCCTCATCAGCATCATCATGGTGGTTAATCTTTCCAGTAAGCTGCGGCGCTGCATAAGGCAGATTGCGGCAACAAACCACTTACAACCTCTTTCACATATCACTCAACCTGATTTTTCCTGCCAATTTGCTGTCATCACTATTTCAGCACATATACTTCATGTTTGCTTAAAAAATATTTGGTTATAAAGGTGCAATTATGTCTTTTTTGCATTGCATGCCACTTAAACCAAGGCTTTTCTTATCTGCCGCTCCAGGGAACAGAGTTAATGACCCAGTGACTCCTCAGTTTAAAAACCTTTCCATCTTGATCCGAACTTACATTGGTGGTCTAGCACACTTCATCCGTGTGCTGTGACTGGAAGTATTTCTTGACCGAGGCCAGTGTCATTATGTCTGGTGTTCCAGACGTATTTCTCTGAAAAACTATTTGCTGTTGTCAATCCTGTAATTGCACAGTGTTCTTACCAGTTAAGCTTTTTCACATTTTGCCACAACCGCAAACTCTGATTTATTTTATTGTGATGTTCTGTGACACACCAACATGAAGCAGCACATCGTTTTCAAGTAGAAGTACTAGAATGCAGGATTTTCAATCTCCTGTTTTTACTCATTTCAGTCTGCCTGCATTTGTATTCAACTCTAATACCCCTCTAGAAAAATTAGTTCAATTGCTGGATTTGAACTCATGAATTGTCTTTAGAGGATCCCCTAATTATAAGATAAACTCTGTGTGTAAAAGTCTGTGGAATTTAATCCTACTACAACTCCAGCTGTTTTGTAAAGGCCTAAGAGCTTTCTAAGTGAATGTAAATAAACGGGACTCAAGAAGTCCAAGGAACGCAGCAAACAGGTTGTTGATGAAGTTGTAGAAAGGTTTATCATATGATTACATTACAGGAGAATATTCCAGATTTTGAGAATCCCACAGCGCAAAGGTCAACAGGCATCAGGAAGTGAAAACAATACGGTAAAACTGCAAACCTGTCAAAACATATCAGTCTATGTAAAGTATAAATCAGATGTTGGGAGCAATATGCTGAGTAAGATTTTCTTCAGCTGGTACAGCAAAGCTGCACAATGCATTAAAAGCTCCAGCATTGTAATGTATATATTTTTTTCAGTTTCCATTCAAGTTGTTGGTAAATATTTCACAACACTCCACTGAAGATTGCTATTTTAATTCCCATGTGTACTTGGCTTTGGCTACATTTTTATACTGCAACTCCAAGCAAGTCAATAGCCTGTTTACAAGGAGCAGATCTTCAGTGAAACCATAACATTTTTGTAGTGATTAGGTCACATGTTTACACGTCTGCAGTGATCAGTGTTTCTGACCCCAACACTTTTTGAAATCAGGTCTCGGAGTGAAGCTTTTTGGTGTAGTGACATGGAAGCACATGCATGTTTTGAAGAAGCCTTAAAGTGGCCTGACATGACAAAAGAGGACTCGAGGAGTCTTTGCAGTCTTTGTCTAAATGTGGAACTTTTCCCAATAAACATCCGAAAATACCGGCGGTTTCCAGACAGCGGTCTTGTGTAAACATAGCCTCTATCTCCATGCTTATCTGTTGTTCAGTCACTTCATCGCCCTTGCGAACATTTCCTTTTCAAATGTGCAGGTGGGACTACAAAGCAACAGCGGAGAGAATAGAAGAAAGAGCAAATGAAAAAAAAAATGAAATAAAAGAATTAGTCATCTGAGGTTCATCCAAGTGTGAAGAAAACAGGATGAGAATGATGTGTATTTTGCTGTTTTTCACAAAGCAAATGTGTTTGCAATTAGACCATGTAAACACTGAAGCAACTGATATGTCGGGTTGGTTTAGAAAATCCCACAAGGCTTGCACACAGACCACCTCACATGAAAATTGCACAAACAAATAGCAGAGTAAGAGAGAAAAACAGGGTACAGGCCTAGCAGAATTATTACAGTAGAGTTATATGGGATAAAAAATAAAATAAAATGAGAAAAAAAGACTGTAAACAGTACAGATATAGTCCGATCATAAACTAAGAGAAAAATGCAATAGTGGGAACCATTCACCACACTAAAAGTACATGTTTGGTACCATTACTATATCATGGCTCAAACAAACGCGAGTTCTCTTTTCTTGGCAGATTTAAAGGAAGACAAAACTGAGAACAGAAAAAAGGAGACAAGTACAGTGAACTGAGAGGAAAACGTTCCTAAAGACTTGACGTGGGTTTGCACCTCTTTAGAGTTATTTGAAAATGTGTCTCATCTATGTCCAGACAGAGATGATGAGGGGAAAATTCCTCTAATTTCTGTTTCCCAATGTGTATGTAGGTGTTAAAGAGGTAGTAAAATAAATACATCAAATGTATTGGACCACCATGAATCACCAGAGGAGTATCAAAGCCTTTGCAAATATAATTTACAAGTCTCTGAAGTCAAACTGTAGCCAGTTGAGGCTCTTTTCACTGCCTTCAGTGACATTTCAGCCACTTCGGTCTTTTTTTTTTTCTTTTTTCTAAGTTTGTTTTATCGAGTAGATCAGCTCAATATAGTGACTTTTTTCTCCAATGTTTGATTATATGTACTTCTCCATAGTGGCTATGGCTGAGAGTGGTTTTAAGCCAACTGGATGTTTGGAGGTTTGGTTTCTAGCCCTTCCTTTTGTTTTTGGTGAAGATGTAGAATATAATAGAGAACCAGTATATAAATAGCAAAAGTGTAGTGTGAGGACGTGTGCGAATTCAAAACAGACGGTAAGGGAGTATGACATTTCCAAAAAAAGACATTACATAAGCTTTGGCCATTTGTTGTAAGACTTTCCTTCAAAAATTGAAATTGTTTCTCTCACTAAAGCAAACTATTTGACCCGTCTCCCCGATGTCCCGCTGGAGGTCAGATCCTACAACGTGGCCTTGCATCTGTTTCATTTGGTGAGGTTTACTTTAGCTTATCGTTGTTCCTGTCAAAGGACAAGAAGAGTAAAGCTTTAATTGTGCAATAAAGTCAAGGTTACATTTTAGCTGTTGTCTTTTTTCTTTTTAATTCAAGCAAATAATTACAGGTACAGGAGGCGACTATCTAAAATCACAAATTTAGCTTATTAAATCAATTTGAAATCCATTTGGTTTCATTTAATTTTCTACCATGGAAGCATGATAAATTAATTAAACTGTGCATTTAATGGGATGACATGATGTGATGAGTAGCAATGCTGTTTCATTGCATAAAATGTGAATTTCAGATTTCAGTCAAGTTTCAAGACTTCTTTCCAGCTGGTCAAACTAGGTGAAAAACTTAAACATTTTAAGTCGGCATATATACAAAAAATAAATAAATAAATAAATAAATGAATAAAATAAGAATCTGCACATTTCTTGAAGACATATGGTAAACAGTTTTGTTCCACACTGCGTCTCTTATTTTGTTTACCTTTGTAAATCTATAACCTTTTATTAGAAACACTGAGAAATTTAATATTTCAGAGATTATGATTTAGGCAGCAGAATACTTTCACCATAATCACAGGGTTGATGGTTTCTGCTCCAGGACTGGCCTCAGTAGATGGTGTATCCAAAATGTATGTATGCCCAGCAACATTTTGGATGAGTCATGATTAGAATATAATGTTAGAACAATATATATATATATATATATATATATATATATATATATATATATATATATATATATATATATATATATATATATGAAAAATATCTGACAAGGGGAAAACACTTTGTCAGAGAGCATAAAAACAAAATTATCTTACATGATTCTTTAAAAATATATTCCTAAATTTTCCATTATTTACCCAGTATTAATGTAAGTGCAGTATAATATGAATCATTACAATTAATATCTAAAGCTTGCTCAAAATATACTTATTCGAATGCATGTCTCTTTTGTTTGGAAAAGACTTGATCTCAGTCATGACGGTTTTGTGCCTGAAACCGCAAATGTGCTAACCTCGCTGTTAGAGGCAGTCAATAACTTGTACACCTGTTTGTGTTGTATGAGAAAGTTTCTTTATGACTAACCCATGTGCAGTACCCCCACGTTTTCCTTTGCAGAACCCATGAGTAATGCAACAAAGATTTTAATAAGCCCAGCACTCCTGTGCCTTGCAGTGAACTTCCACGTACTGTTTAACAGCACTGGACTCCTTCTATAAATCACACATCAGCTTTTCTATTAACCGAGCAGAGCTGCAGAAACAACTGCCCCCATAGTTCTGATGCCTTTCACATCAAGTGTGAGTCTAAAGAACTATAATCCACATTTCAGGATCGTGCCGGATTTCTTTAAGTGTATAAATGGGTATTTGCCAAACAGCCCCATTCACCACCGGCCTTCTGTCACCCATTCCTCATCTCGGTAATGACTTCATTTCCTCTCCATGCGGCAAGGCGTAAGTCTGTCTCATTGCGCCGTGGTGAGGGTTTATGAGTGACAAGCATTGATGGAGCATACATGTGCATGGTCTGGTTGAAGTTCTGGTCAAAGACGGATCAGGAGAGCTTCAGGGATCACGTCCTGGGACATAAAACAGTAACATGTGGTGGTCTTGACGTCGGTCTCTGTAAAAACAAAACCTGGCGGAACGGCTCAGTCCCTCATTGTTGGGGACTTGGGATTCCACTGCGTTTAAATATTTAGACTGAACTTGCTGCTTCCATCTGGAACGTACGTCTGTCACACGGAGAGTTTAGAAAAGGAGTTCAAAAGGAAACAGAAAAGAAAAAGTTAAAAAGTGGAACTCCGAATATTAAAATTAAAATTTGACATCTACACAAATTTTTCTTCAGAGCGCTTGAAGGAGGCAAAGTGATGCATGACATCTTTGTGGTCCAACAACACAACCCTCAGTGCTCCTGGTCGGGAATTTTGATCAAGAAATTCTATGTATGAATAAAAAAATATATATATTTTTTTAGATTTTTCCTTCATTTGACCTTTAAGTTGGTCTAAATATAGCATTTAATAGGAAATAAACAATGAAAGAACATGTGACACCCTTCCTCTGTTTTCTTTTCCTTTTTCCACTTATTACTGCCTTTTTCCTCTGTAATTATTTTAATTAGAAATCAAATGCGGGCCTTAATTTCACAAACATATTTCTGTTTGCAAGTGTTCAGGTATGTGACTGTGAATTTAACCAAATATAAGTATGTGGGGGTTCCCCCCACCCCTTTTTTCCTTCAAATTGTATAGGTCCTGGTTAAAACCAGTGTATCACATTAGCCGTTTCTCACAGCCTGCAGACTGCCTGGATTTTATTCCTGCCCTTTAATCAGGATCTGATTTACACCTGGGACAACAGGTGGATGCAGTTAAGGAACAGGTCCCTGTTGCAGCAGATGTAGTTTCTGCTGAGAGCATTTAGATCCTTTTAAGGACTAGAAAAGAGCCCGAAGCGACCACCGTGTGTTTAATGTTGCGTCAAATTTGCTGGGCAATAACATGTACTTTCACTTCCCAATGAAGCGTGAAATCTTTGAACAACCTAATGAGCTGTACTGATTTAATTACAGAGACAAATCTAATCAGTGCAGCAAAGAGTTACCAAAATACACAAAACCCAAATGCTTACATTTCTGAAAATGCACAAGATCTGAGCTCAAACGTAGCGGAGGCGGCAACTTATGTTTGGTCTGGGATCTGCTGGTTTGAAGTGAACACAAGAGGAATCTGTCTAGCAATTAGAAGACTTGGGAAATGCCACTAAAATGTATTTTCGGTCATCAGAATAAAAAGACACAAATTACAAATGAATCCAAAGTTCTAGATTTTATTTGCAAATTTTAAATCATGGGCTATTTCCAAACACTATTCTTCAACCTGCAGTTTAATCAAAATAAGAGAATCTGTGAATAGATCAAACTCCTCTGCCTCCTCGCTAACTATCTGCAGGAAATACACCGCTCAGTCAGAAAAAAAACTATGAGAGCTAGGGGGATTGTGTTAGTGCTGTCAATTACTCCTTATATGCACTGCATTCACCCTACCTCTTGCTTTCTGCTAGACTCCTGGTAGTTCTCTATATGAGATTCTGCCGTGAATGCTAACACTAGTTAGCATGGCCATGAATGACGGCAGATAACGGTAAGTTGTTTCTCCATTAACACAAAAGTGCAGCGAAGTCATTCTGACAAAATTCCTTAAAACATGTTGGTGTTTAGAGAAACACTAGATCTCCCGACAGCCCAGTGTGCATAATATACTGATGATGCAATCACAAATCACGATACTTTATTGTCCTAAAGCAATTCAAGGCTTCCCTCAAGTTTCTGATACGGAGTTATTTAACATGCATATCTAGTTTTTTTGGAAACCAAAGAACACATCCAGATGTCGCCCCCTAAGGAAGACAAAAGTAGAAGACTTGTCATGCGTGTGTCTGCCAGAACTTGTAATATCACGTCTTATTCCCAAAAGGCATTTCCTTTTTTCACGTAAAAAGCCTTGGGAAGCTTTTTATATTTCATTTTTTTTAAAGTTTGCTATTTCCACACTACTTCAAAGAGAGCAGAACATGTTGATGGAAAACACGAGTGTCACACCTTGACCACATGTCCAAACCAATTTGTTCAAAAGATTCACATTCCAAACACATCACTTAAGAAATGAAGTCACTGAGCTTTAAGCTGCAGCTCACCATCACAGATTTAGACAGATGTGTGAACAATATTTGGGAGAAATTGCTATTTTGTGCACGTGGAAAATCTATCAGTTCAGCTCGCAAAAAATGGGAACAAAAATGTCGCGTTTATATTCGTTCAGCGTATGTGTTGGGACCAAACTGTAATAAGAAAATCACTACAATAATTTGCACTGCCTGACCACCAGCTATGTGAAAGTTAAGACTACATGAAGTCAAGACAGAGGTGGACAAGATAAGGGGATGGTGACATCTTTAGTGATGAAAAAGACACAGATGTGAAGGATTAAGAAAGCAGACATGAGACAGACACTGATAGACGAGAAGAAAGCCGAGTTTTGCTGCAGACAGACTGAAGTGAAGGCTGAGACACAACGGCAGACAAACAGATGCGGAAAAGGGCTGAAAAGGCAAATATGGTCTGAGAGGGGAAGAGTCAGAGAGTGACATGCTCTGCAGGCAGGCTCTCTCCCCAACTCATCACCTCGACACCACAATGCCACAAAGGGACCTAAAACACATGGACCCATGCTGTCTGTACAATTTACTATCATTGGCTGGAAAATAAAAAAAATTAAAAAAAAAAGAGAGAGAGAATAACTCTAAAATCCCAGACTTCCAAACAAAAAGGGCTACACTTTTGACAGTTGCTACTACTATTTTGCCGATAAATATCTGCGGATCATATGACTTTTCCTTTTCGGCTGGAACATACTCGGCCACTTGTGTGTAAGTGCACCGTCAGGAAATTCCAGGGGATGTTTTCAATAAGGACGGGCTGCAGCAGCCAGGGAAGTGGCAAATGAAAACCCGATGAAGAACATCGTGGAACTGCAACAACACAACGTTTGCCCTTGAAGTGCTCCACTCTTTAGCACAGATAATTCACATGTGCGTTTGGGTAAGATTACAGATTATTAGTATTTTTTTTTGTTGTTTTGTTTTGTTTTTGTGATCCAATGAACTGAGAACACACAGACATATACAACTGAGGGTTATAATGAACAAAGAAAAGTGCTCATTGAGCTTTTAGAAAAAGTTTGTAAGCTACAGATTTAACTGTTATTATGTGGTAATGTTGTGACAGTTTATCCAGGAGGAAAGTGTGATGCATTTATTTGGGCTTTTGAACGCTTCGTCATGCTGTAGCGGATTATCCCGATTAGCCCCCATTACATGATCCTAAGAGTGAACAGTGGTGACCACAGCGTTTGGACTTGGAGTGCTGTGCAGCACTTAGAGACTTGGAGGAGACAAAGGCCAATAAACAGAGGAGGAGCATGGAAAAGCTTAAATAAATGTCTGATTAAGATCAGCTTGGTAAATGCATAGCGATATTCTAACAAGACAATATTCAAGAAGATTTTCAGGCTGCTCCATATCGGTGAATAAAAGTACTGTGATGGTTGGCTGCAATTTGCCTTGGTAGTGAGTGGTTGCTTGTGATATAACATTATATAAAATTACAAGCGGATTTTGTGTGTAATGAAGCACTTAGAGTCCAGTAACGTGAATTACAAAAATGTTAAGAGGTGCGGTCGGAGTTCTGATGAACTGAGCTACCTCTTTCAATTTTCAAACCGTGGTGCTTCTTAAACAAGCTACAAGTATCAGTCAGCGAGGGTGTTTCATTAGAACATGTAGCCTGTGAAAGCCCAACATCCACACAAAACGCTGCAGGAAGTTGGGCACTTGCCTCTGAGTTAGTTATTGTTTGATAAAACTTGATGTTGCCTGCTAGTTTAGTATGTCCACATTTGAATTGATTGAGAACTTTAGATACATCTGTTACTTTTAGCTCATTCAAGCGACCACAGGTAGCGGGGTTTAGTGTAATAGTTTTCTCATCCTAACAAGCATCTGATTTGTAGAGACAAGCAGGACTTAGCTACCAGTATTGCAGACAGTGTGACATGCACATTTGAGGAGCTTTTTATTTTTTACCACCAGCACTACACTACCGTTTGTCTTAGTCTGCAGAATTTAACCTCACATTTATTTGCCTAAGCGTGTGACATATTACATTTTAGTTAAGTTTAACTATGGAATTTTCCTTTTTAACCAGTGTTGTTGTCAATTTGTGGATAATCACATATGTAAAATGTCAATTAAAGTCGTTGACAAAAGGCCAAGTAGTTCATAAAATTTCACCCCAAGAGAGACTCCTGGTATGTTGCCGTCAATGTGGCTTAGTAAGAGGAGTCTTGCAATCTGAAAATTGGGGTTTTGATTCCAGATTTCTCCTCCCACTGTTCTGCTTATTGTGAATGAGTGGAATTGGGCGACTGTTACTCTAGCGTAAAGACCTTTGAGTGGTTCCTATATCAGTGGTGTCCAAAGTTAGTCTTTAAAGGCCAGAATCCTGCATGTCTTAGTTTGATTCAACAAACCTGAAACAAATGATAGTTCATTAGCAAGCCTAGCAGAACTCTGGCATTCTAACAAGGTAGTTGAACCCTCTGAACCAGCTTCGTTGGAGCAGAGACGCATCTAAAACTGGCAGGACACCGGCCCATAAGGACTGGACCGGGACACCAACGTCCTACATCATTGTCATGTTTGTTGCCAGTGTGTCTTGGCTTTTTCCTTTCCTCAAAAGCTGCATGTTACCCAGAGTTTTCCATTCTGCACCGCCTTTACTAGTAGAAGATGTGCTGCCAGATCCTGCGTCAAGTAACTCAATTTTTTTTTAAATGAACCAAAAGTGGCTATTGACTTCCAAATTGTCCCTTTCCATTTAATAATGACAGCGAAGTGAAACCAAAGCCCTTTCAACATTTCTTAGACACATTTCTATATTGTACAATTTTTTTATTCTGTAGATTAGAATAAAAATTCAACTTGCAAACTAATTTTACAAGCAATTTATAAGTAAGAAGAAAGCTGTTTATCTAGACATGAGACATGAGACATGAAATGCACCAACTTTGAATGAATTGGACATCATCAAAACAATGCATTCTGGTTGTATACTGTACCATAATTTGCTGCATATCCAGCTTTTTAAGGAATCGCCTGGTTGGGTCTAAAATACAATTCAACATTGCTTGTCGTTTTCCACACATTCAGCAAAACAAATGGGAACAAAGTGTGCTACTATAATAAGCTGCAAGTAACAAAAAGCCTTAAACTCCCATTTATTTTTAGTGTTTTTTTTGTAATTTCCTAGATATTGGCAGAAAGAACACTGTTCCATCTGTTAAAATCAATGTTTGTAAATTTGTGGAAAAAAAACAGCCAAAGTTTAAAAAGGAAAAAAGAAAATCAGAGTTTGATCGAGACGCTCAAAAGATGACATGAAAGACTGACAAAAATCAAAAATCCTGAAATGAAACAAATTAATTTTATATCCGGCTACAATTACTCACAAAACTCCAACTTCAACACCTTCTCTAAAAGCATGAAAACAGCACCTTTTGAACATGCGTAACAATGAGACATGAAGCTTTTGTATGCTGCGTAAAGAATACAGAGCTATTTGAGACAGAATTAAAAAAAAAAAGTTGAAAATATGTCACTTTAGGGCTTTCTTTCTTTCGTGTCTTATATTGAAAAGTCATGTTTAATTGATCTCTTTTGTAAAAATAAATCTTCAAAGTGTTTTGTCACATTTTTGTCTCAAAACACATTTTATAACACCCTCACTGGTAAGAATGCCCACAGATTCACAAATTTTACTTAATATATTTATTCCACCATCACAAGCAAAGCAGGCATACTTAGAATGTGAAGTTTAATCAGAACACAAAATTAGCTGCTGGATGGAGTAACAGAACTCCGGTCCAAAACCCACAAAAAGCTTCGGGAGCAAAACAGCCCAAAGGAAAGAAGCAGAATTTCTGTATTAATCACTGTTGCTGTTAATAGCTTGAACTCAGTAACTGCTCATTAGTTTTTTTATTTTTATTTTTTTGCAAAAGTAGGGGTTCCTTTCCTTTAATTTGGCTTATTAGAAAATTAGTGTTAAGCTTTGAGTTTATTCGCCATTAACTGATGTTTTATGTTGAGCACAAACTCATATAAAGCAACTGAGCTCTATAAAAATCTTTGACTGTTTTTCACTGACAGACATTGATAAATGCTCTAATATAAATATGTGCTCATTTGATTTTGGGCCAATTAACTTGACCGGAAAACAATAACTATTTCATTTGTGGCTTGGGTTACAGCGAACCAAAATGTAGCAAAACTAAAACTGCACCGCACTCTCAACACGATTTCCTATTAAATTGAAATTCAAAATTACCAACTAAAACCATTGCAGGATTGTCTAAAATATTATATACTAGTCCTCGGTTATGCCCTATTTGCCATATTGTTCAGAAATATGGAGAAATTGAAATAAAATAAATATTTACATACAAATATGCTATTAGGCTTACTAATACAATGAGATATTATGGACCAACTAATATATGGTTTCTAAGTAATATGTTAAAACTAAAAGATATTGTACAAATAAAAATGCTTGAAATAATGCATAATAAAGCATAGAACAAAAGTCTTCCTTTTGGATTTCAGAAATTATTTAAGTTAAGAAAGAGAAATATAATTTCTGAGGCTTGTTAATATTTGAATATGCTAAAGAGAAAAGTAAAGTACGGTTTAAATGTGTTTCAGTTATCGGTGTGAAACCGTGAAACGATCTCAAAGATTTTTTTGGTGGGCTTTGAAAGAGCCTTAAAATGTAAAGTTATAAAGCTATTATAAAGTTTATGTTTTTATGTAAATGTATATATGCATTATGTAACCATGTATATATGTAATGTGAGTATGTACTTAAATATAAATGTGTGTATTATGTATGTATATGGACAGTGGATGTTTTTCGTTCTTTTTCTGATAAATTATTGGTTTAAGTAGTATTTATTTTCGTCTACATTTTGTGTAATGTTGTCAAATTTACCAAAATAAAGTTAGTCTGAATCGGAAATTCAAAAAAAAAACTGTGTTGATCCCAAAGGAATATTAAATGTTTTTATAACACATATTATGCAACGTTCTTCAAAGGATTGCCGTCTTCTGAATGGAGTCAAATAGACTTTGATGATGTTTGTAGCGTTTTTATTTCAGTTATTAATATTGTTGAAATGACCTCTACAACAAAACCATGCATATTGTGTTAAGCTCTAACCTAAGAAGAAAATGTAGATTTCTCCAAAGTACAAGAAAGAGCAGAATGCAAGGTGCTGAGAAGAGTTGTACCTGCTTGAATCACTTTATGGACGTGGTACATATCTTTAGTAGTTATAGAAAAAGTTCCTCCATTCGAGCTGCTACAGCTTGGTAACTTTCAGAACTTTGACCTTAAATCTGTATTTTTAAAATACCTGGTTTTCTTCAGCTCTCCATCTTGTAAAGTTAGTGGCTGAAAGCGACCGCCAATACACGGCCCATTCAATATGGAAGTAATGCAGAAATGTACTGAAAAATAAAGTAGTAACCAGAAACTTGGAAGTCCACACCTGGAAACACATCTACAATAAAAAATATCCATATTATGACTATTTTAAAGTCAGCCATAAAGCTCCCTATAAAGCTTTGTTCTGAGGTAAACACACATTCCATCTAACGTGATCCGAGATCCTACTATAAAGATTTAATTTTATATGATCACCATTATTCTTCGCTCACGTTTGCCCTGAAAACGCCTGTTATCCGTCTCCCTCGGCTCTATTTATTTTAAAGTCTGGATAACCTTAACCCTCCCAAAGCCTCACCTCTTTATATCCCTTTGTTACTTAGAATGTTCTCTGTTGTGAAATTATTAGAGGAAAGGTATTTAAAATATAACGGCAACCATCGCTGCTCTAAGAACAAGGTCCAAAAATGTCGAAGGAGAGGTCAGATTCTAGGAAGTCTGGGTTGTCACATAATACAAACTGGCATCACTGGATGATACAATTTCACTGCTGGCCATGGCCAGTGGGAAACTGGGACCAGTAGGGACATTTACAAGACCATAAAGATGTGTGTCAGCAATCTGAACTGGAAGAAAAGAGACGTTGGAGAGAGGAAGTGATTTGTGATTAAAATGTGGGAAAGATTTCTGATGATTTTTATCTGTTTTGACTTAAAACTTGAAACTTGTTGAAAACAACTTGCTTTTTGTTGTTTTTAACAAGTTTCATTTTCCAAGAGTTATAAAATGTGGTCATATGTGGAATTTAAACTCTACTTTTATTTATTTATTTATTTATTTTTTTTTTTGCAGTACTTGTAGCTTTGATTTCTGTAGATGTGTAAAGGTTTTATGTGATAAATTATTTGCTTATATGTGAATATCTTTTTGTCACATGATGTCGTAATATCACATAAACTCATTAGTAAGCATTTCCTCAAATTACATTAATCAGATTGTTTTCCCCCCAACTGTTATAAGTCAAACACAAATTTCACGTTGTTGCATGGATATTAGAGCAACTGTGCATATCAGGAAATACACACTCAAATGTGAGCAGCACTGTGTTTTACACCTTTGAATGTACCGCTTTGTGTTTGCATGTGTGTAAGCACACGTGTGTGAGCTCACTCAGCAGGCGTAGCGTAATGTAATGGTTCCTATCACTTCACACTAGCTGTCAGTCTTGTCGCATGTAGTGCCTGCAACCTGCAGGCGACCCAACACACACGTTCACCTCTAAAGCATGCGGCTGGATGCACTGTAGTTTTCCAGTGTGCTCAAAATGGAAAACGTCTCAAAGTCTAGGGCCTTGCTGAGGAAGAAAACTTTTAACTGAAAACTTACTGAACTGTTTAAAACACGCACAATATGCAAGAGTCGAACTGGTAATGTGAAAATGTTGTCATCTGAAGACCCAAACAATCATTTTTGATGTTATTCAACCTAACGACAAACATACAAAAAAAGAAGCAAGGGAAACGACAAAAACCTAAAGGAACTTGGTAAAGTTCAACGTTATTTAGATTTAAACAGAATTCATTAAAATATTATTTTCTGATTAATCTGACAGTAAATCTGCGGAAGGGTCTGAATCTTAGGGTGAATTCACACCAGCCATGTAGAGTCTGCTTTAATCGAATTCCAGTTCACTTGTCCAGAAGGTCTGGTTCATCTGGGGAAGTATGAATGTGCAATCGACTTTGATGCGGACCCAAAAAAAAAAGCAAACTCTGGTCTCATTTCGGCTGAAGTGAACTCCTGCACGGTTTGTGAATGCAAGAGGACCGGCGATCGCTCCAAAAGCAGAAAGCTAACTGTAGCGCAGGGCATTCTGGTCAATATATTATCCTCTGCTCTGCGGGTTAGCGGAGGTGTTGCCGTGGCAACAGGTCTGCGTGTAGAGTAAAGCCGACACAGAGAACGAAGAAAAGCAGAATACAAGTGGTTTAAAGTTGTTAACACCTGCACATCAGTTTTTTTTTTCTTTTTGCTGTGCCGCACTGCAGCCACTGTCATTTTTAAACCCTCTAATAAATGACAAAAACTGGACTAATTGCCTTGTTTGTAGAATATGGTGATATTCATAACAATCATCAAATAGGATGAAATATTGACATAAAGTATAGGGACTATGGCTTGTTTAATTTTAACAAACTAATTTTAATAAAAGCAATTATGTAAAATTAAACCTACCAGCATAAAAGAGACATTTTCTTAGTCCTCGCTTGCAATTTCTTGACAAAAAAACAAACTATTTATAGATTAATATCCCAGGAATTTACATATTTTACATATCAAAACATCAGCAATTTTCTCAGCTTTAATTTAAGCCACATTTTGTAGGAATCATGCATGACAGCAGGACGCTTCTTAGAAAAAAACAAGCCTAGTCTAAAATAAAAATGGAACTTTTATTTTAGACTAGTTTTTGGTTCACTTTGGGTTACATCTTTCTAGTTTCATTTTATGTTTCCTATGTTGGTTCCTGGTTTGTTGAGTTGTTTTGGTAGCTTGATTTCATTATAGTTTATTATTATTTTGTGTTACTTTTTTATATTTTAGTTAGATCTTGTTCCTGTTTTCTTTAAGTTCAGTACTTCTTAGTGTTTCTAGTTTTTATAGTTATTTTTGCTACGCCAGTTTCTTTGTTTCTTCAGTGTAGTTATTCTTTAGTGTTAGAATAATTTCATGATCCCCCGTATATTCTCCCTCTCCTCCCTGTGCCATTACTGTCTCGCTCTGTCTGCTTCGCTTCCGTCAATCATACCTGCAACCCGTCAGCAATCAGCCCAGTTTCTTTGTTCCAGGGTTCTACCTCCTGGTATTTAAGCACTTCATTGTCAGTCATTACTCAATCAATCAATCAAATTTTATTTGTATAGCACATTTCAGCAGCAAGGCATTTCAAAGTGCTTTACATAATTAAAATAAAAACAGCATGTGAGAAAGAGATTTAAAAAAACCTCATTAAAACGCAAACAGTGAGAAAGAGAAATAAAAAGCTGTCTCCAACCCTTTTGACTTTAGTCAAAACGCCATTTGACTAAACTGGTGTACTCGCCTATTCCTCTCGTCACTTCTCCCTGATTTCCCCGCTATCTACTCACGTTATTAGAAACAACCTTCTTGGGAGAACAAAAACCATTTCAAGTTTAAATCTGCCAGAAGAATGAATGGTTTTGGGCCTAGCTTTATCTGAAACACAAAATAACAACATTTGTTTCATTTGTAATTCATCCAGTCACATTCCACCCAAACCAGTATCATTTTCAATTCAAATAATTCATTTTAACAACTTGCAAAATACTTCAGATTCACTCTATATTTCTTAACCCTAAGTTTCAAAGACCTTTTAGTTATAAACTAAATCAGTCTCCAGACTACCAATTGACAATTAGTTGTTTCATAAATATAGTGCGTTTCTTTATTTATTCACATAACGCACATTTATGTGATATTACTTCCATCCATCCTCCTGTTACACCCAAAGTACAAGCCTAATGCGTACTTGAAGTGTTTAGTTACGTCTGTGACGACACACACTTAGCAGCTGGATCGTGCAACAGTCCAAAAATCACAAAAAGAACTGGGAGCAACAAACCCAAAGGAAGGAACCAGGCATTCTGCGGTAATAATACGCTGTGGCACACACTGTAGGCACTCACATGTTGGTACACCCATGTCTGCACGGCCCAGAGGAAGTGCTACCCTTTAACAGAATCGAAAACAGAGATGCACAGTTGGACAGTAAACAGGAACACCACCTGTTTACCTATTGATTCACATAAACACACATACTTTCCTAACCAGCATTTGCTAGGAATGCTAATTGAAACAAACAAGCTAATGGTGTCTTCATTTCTAAGGTGGGAGATGGTTGTAAACAGGACTTCTGTGTGCAAGCGTGTGTCCACGTACTTTTGAATTTCTAAACATCAGCTTTGCATGCCAAAGACCTGGGACCAATTGAACACTGCATTTTCTCCAGTTTAACTTGAAATTACAAATAACGGGAAATTTGTTAAACATGACTAGACAGCAACACTAACCGAAATTGTTCCAGACCACAATAAACCTCCTGTCGATTCTTCACAATTACATGCAAACACACCCTCCTAGCTGCAAAACAATGTGCTTGGAAAGACGTCACTGAATGCAAAAAGAGAGTCTGACCGGTCTTGGTGCAATTATGGCTTTGTGAGTTTGGCTGCAAGAGGAACAACCCATAACCAGCAAATTACAGAACAGCAGTTTTAATGTGGCCATTACTTGACAATTAACAATCGGCATTAATACAAACTCCAGATGTTGTATAAGGACATGCTATACCTGCTCCGAAAGCGAAAAAGAAAGTCTGGTTGGGATTCTTCTGCAGCAGTGCAGAGACGCGTCGAGCCATTCGCTCATTGCGTTTGTAGATGAGCTCCTGACGGAAGTAGTTGTCGATCTGCATGGCGGTCATACGGTCATGTGCTGGCAGAGAGCTGTTGATGAAGTGAGGAAGCTGAAAAAGAGAAAGTGACTGTGAGAAAATAAGATGTTGAAAGACTTTACTTTAAAAATCTATCTTAAGCTTAACATATTACGAATCCCTTAGGGCATTTTCACACTTTAGTGTGAAAATTTAGTCCGTTTAATATGAACTCTGGTTTGTTTCCTCCCTCGATGAGGTTTCATTGTGTGGATGTTAGTACAAAAATCACACCAAGGTACTGAACAAAGCAACTGTACGGAGAGGAAACTGGTCTTGATATTGTTCTAAACAAGCACTACAGCAATTAGTTTATGTCGTGAATGTGATTGGATTTCACATTCTGACACTGCTACCAAGACGTACAATGCGACTTTGATCCGAAAACCTTCCCATATATGTTGTATTCTGGGATAAAGTTGAGAAAACAAGCAAAAAAGATAAGGTTATGTTTGTTTCCAATGAACCTTTCAAGATATATTCTCTGATTCTACCTGAAATAGCACAAAAAAAACAAACAAAAAAAAACAATGATTAAACTCTGTTTAATCTAGCTTCGAACACAGAATGTGTTTCCTGCCTTTTGGGTATTATCCTATTCTGGATTAAAACAGAATCTGTTTAGCTGGTTTATCTGTGAAAACTTGAGTGGATAAACTGAGTGTCCCAACCCTCTTCTTTCCATGACTCAGCTGGGCTTGCAGTTTCACAGATGACACTCATTAAAACAACCACTTTCCCCCAATTACAACTGGCTCTTGATTCTGATCCAAGTATGTTTTAGTGACTCAGAGGCGTTGTTTAAACGGCTTAAGGCTCATAAATGCCCCGATAAATTTGTGATCTATCCACTAAGACTATTTTACTACAGTTGAAGAACTCAAGATTGCAGCAACACAATAATTGTGTAGACAAAATAATGGCAAATTAAATAAGCAATTTGATATACTTCTTTAATTAGTAAAAATGTAGCAGGAGCTAGTACAGTCTAATTCAGCAGCAAAGAGCATTCAAATAATGAAAATAAATTAACCTAACCTAACCTGTCTTTTCCTAATGCTGAAACTAAATAATTTCTCCTTCTCCTTCCAGAGATGGATGAGGCTTTCCCTGACGTCTTCTCCTTTTGAGTTCATAATTCTCGTAACTTTAATGTAGACTTAAAAAGAAGAGATTTTTTTCAACACATACTTATTTTTTTTTTCATAAATTCAATGGATATTCTTAATTACCTGATAATCTTCCATGGCTGAACTACCTCTGCAAGAGGATAATTAGCACATTCACAGTCAAACATGGGTTTGTATTAACTTTTGTGGGAAAATATGGCGAGACTCACAATTTACTTATTTAATCCTCTTTTCATCCGATATTTATTCATTGGCACATCTAATCCAACAAATAAAAAATCTGTCTGACTTCATACAATCTCTGTAAAAGAAAAATAAACACGGCGAAAGACACAATTGAAATTATTTAGCTGAATTAAACTTAAGCTCTTCATCTAACATTTAATCACATGAAATCCCTGCTGCAACACAAAACAAATCACAGATGCCTTCGGCATCAAATGCTCACAGATGCTGGAAGAGAGGAGCAGACAGCCTTAGTGCATGCCTTTTGACCCGGGGCATTACATTACCCAATGACTTAAAATCCGCACTCTATTGACATTTTTCTAGGCTGATTTTTATACACTAAAGGGCCTCACCTTTAATTATTCATTTACTACTCTTCCAAATAAAAATACTGTTATTAATAAAGCACACCACCTTGGTGAAAATCTGTAAGTGTTAACTTGCCAGTTTGTCCTGCAGCATGGTGCTAGTATCTTGATATTTGTGCTGCAAAAACAATTTGGTCAAATGTAGCCTAAAACACTTCTGATTGACCGACTATAATTGTGCATCCAGGGAGCATACTCGCTATACTCACTTCTTAAAAGAAATCCCTAAAGATGCATGTTAATGTGAACAAGTATAAAGAGGTCACATGAGAAAACCCACTCTGCCGTCTTCTGTTCTGCTGTGGAAGAAATGAAATGACTGAGAGTTTGGCGAGAGAATCGATGTTTGTGTCCTGTGTTGAACAGATGTGTTTATCTGGGTTATATTAGAGAGTGACAAGGAGACACATGCAGAACATGCATTGCTTTGCTGTCAACAAGTGAGTTACAGGTTGACAAGGGACTGAATAATGGCTGAAAATGGTGGCTAAATGTGTGTGTATATTTCATACTGAATGGTTTGTAAATATATGGAAGGATTTATTATCACAAGGTATTTGAGCATCAAGTCAAAATGTGGGTCTCACTCATTTCCCCTCTCTCCTTTGAGTTGTTTCTGTTCCAGTCCTTTGTTTTGCGTAAGGCCCGGATGCTTTTTGTTCAATTGTAAAATATACAGCAATTTGTTTTTATTGATTTTTATGTTGATTTACTATTGAAATCTTTTTGCATGCCTTTGTAGAACTTCATTAAAAAAAAGAAAAGAAAAAAATAGCTTAATATATTTTAATGTATAAGGAAGATAAAATCAATTGCACCTGCTTGTGTTTTATTGGGGGAGGTGAAACTGGTTCAGAGAAGGCCACATATCCCAATGTTTAAAAATATAATTAAATTTGGTCTGACATGAAATATGTCGAAAAGATGTATTAACTCGGCTGAATGAACGGAGCTTTGTGGCTACAAATTATGTTTTCTTTCATGGTGCGATTGCAGCAGTGAATGCAGAAGGTTATCCAGTGAAAGACCATTTACTGTCCAATGTTCCAACCCAGACAGGAAATGTAGGGAAACGGTGATATAACCCTCCAAAACCCCTTCTATTGGAATTATACCTCCCCTCTTTTTTTGTTTCCTGTTATACAGCAGTTTACTTCATTCCTAAGGTCTTTTCTTTGGTTTTATTCCTAATATTTTCTATTCAGTTCTCCTTTTCAAAATGTTTTCTGCTCTTTTCTTATTGAAGAAATAAAACTCACGAGAAGTGGGTGAACATTAAGACAACTGCAACATCAAGGTGAATGCAGGCATTAGCTGATTGTAAAACACATTGTTATTCTGTGGTTTTCACTTCGCATCTGTCCTCTGACAGTGTAAAATGTCTGTTGACATCCAATGATCACTTTATTAAATTATAGTGGGTCTTAAACATGCTGCCTCACCATTAGAGTGGTATTTGTGATGTCTCGGGGGTTTGTCCTGTAACCAGCTGGTTGCCTGTTTCAAGCATATCATCGTTTCATCCACTTTCCCTGCCGACTGTGGTCAGAGGGCTCAGTGGTGCCGAATGAATGGCAACCTACATCAGTCTCCCACAGGGCAGCTGTGGCTACTTTGTAGCTTTCCACCGTTAGTGAGTGAATGGGTGAATTGTTGATTGTCGTGGAAAATGCTTTGAAGTCCTCAGACTTGATATCGCACTACAGAAGTAGAGGCCATTTATCAAATTGTTTCAGATTGTTTCTCAGAATTTTGACTGCTTTTTTTTTTTTTTTAATCACAGCAATAGCTTGAAATGAGTTAAAATACAAAACAAAATGTTATAAGAAACCTGAGTTGATGGATTTCCAGTTTGAATGTATTCGGGAGAACCTTCAGGACTGAACTTATTACAAGTTGAAAAGTGAAATTATCTTCTGCTTCCATTAGGGTTAAGGTAGCTGCTACGTTTTTCTAACAACTTATATGATAGTGATGAATGGATTTACAATTAGACATAATGGTCAGCACTGTGCTGCTCAACCTTGTCACCACAATAGTGACTCCAGGGACTCCTAACTCCCGCTAAGCACTGCCTCTCGTTTAACCATGAAAGTCAAAATTAGAGCGAACATTGCAATGCAGTTTCTGCTTTTTGAAGCGACATTTCTCATGTGGTCACTCTCCACTGTGGCAAATGACAGGCACACTGGGTTTGTCACACTTTTAAAACCCTGGGTATTGTGCCAGCTTGCTATGTCTCCGAGCTATTGCCCTTAAAATATTTCTCCTGTCTGCCTCCTAATCACTGAAAAATTGCATAAATAGTCATCCATGAACTCGCCTTCCTTTTGTAGACTTTACTAATGCTACTTTCTTTTTCTTGGGGGAGCATTTTATTGTGCGTTGATGCCAGAGTTTGATGTTTCATTTGTAATGTCTCAACTGCTTTTATACTTTGATGGGGTTTTTTATGCGTTTCTCAACTCCAGACACAAATGATTAGAATTTTTGTACGCTACCAAGCCAAACACAAATCGGAAAGAAATAAAAAAAATAGTGATATACTCGCTTTCATATTTCTGCCCTTCAACATTTCTTCTGCCATAATATAATTTATTAGTAGATGTCAGATGTTGTAGTGCATTTGCTTAACAGTGGACCGCAGTTCAGCATCAACTTCTCTCTTTTAAGTTGAAACGGAGTTTGGAGAGAGTATTATGGTTGTTGGAGGCCTCTGGACCGATCTGTTTTAAAAAACGGCATGGTAAGTCCAGAGGCCCAAACCTGTCGTAGATCACCGTGCTACAACAGTTCTCTGCAGTCGGGTATCTGATTGCTTAACCAAATGCTCGGGAATGTTGGTGTATTTTATTATGACACATGGAGCAGGGGCAAACTGCTGCCATATACTAATGGATACAGCTGAAGCTATGTCTGCAGGTGAAACTAAAGGCTAATGTTCTCTTAATGGTCTCCTCAGTGAAGAGCTGGATGAGCATAACGTGAGCAGGAGAGACGGGAATAATAAAAATATGCGTGTTTGTTGTAATTTAGCATGAGAATAGAGGCATGGTGTGCACACCTTATGTGTCTCTACTGTGTAAATGATTAAGAGTCTGTATGTAAACTTTTGAGTTGAGGTTGCATGATGTGTGGCCTGGAACTTTAGGGTCTGTGAGGGACATTGACAGTTCAGTCCTACAAAACGGCCTTTTTGTATAACCGGCACGGCTCTAGCATGTGGAGGTCTAGCATTTATGTACATACGTTATGGGCTGAATAGCCTTTTGACAGCTCTAAGGAAATGGTGATGGTAGCTTTCAGCAAAGGAGCTGAGTCAGTGTCAGCGAGAGGTGAGATGATGAGTTTTTAGTTACATTCAGAGCTATTAAAGTGTCAGACTATCAAGTAACCCGAGGTTGAGTAGGATTAATGTGGCAGTTTTGCAGATTTGTGGAACGGATGGGTAAGCCTAAATGTTTGAGGTGATGATTATGTAATGGCAGAGGAGCAGGGAAGAGATTTATGCCAACTTAAATGCAGAGTCTTGACAGATTTGTGTTTTGTAACACTGAGGCAGATGCTTTAAGGCTAAAAATAGCTGGTGCTCGTCATATAGAGAACACTTAGTGTTCAGGTTAAGAACTCGTAATCTGATATCGATGGCTCAAAACATCGCAAAGTATAGTTTTGTAAGGCTGCCTGAGCTGCATCTGTAAACAGGAAAACAGAATTGTTTTACTAAACTCTAGTTTTAAGTAGATAAGTACGGACAATTTATACAAACAAAACTCACATCCTTTGTTGAACCATTTTAAAATAGTTGAATTATATCACTATTATTATTATTATTTGAATTACTGACAAAACTACAGTCTGTAGGCAGACTGCAGGCCAGAGTCCATTATTTTATGTAGAGAAGGGGGTATGAAAATAATTACATGCGTTTTAAAACAGAAAAGAATGGAGCACAAAGTACAGAAACGATCCTTAAGTTTTGCACTAAATCAGTTTCCAAAGCTGAAGCACTCAAGAGCTGATTAACAGCGGCATGCAACATTTCAACAAAAGTCTTTGCTGATGTTAAACTTGGTGGAAACACTGCCTCAGTGCATAAAACTAAACAAGCTTTGCCAAGCATCTGCAGAAAATTAAACTAATTTATAGGTTTACTGATGATGAATGTTATAACGACTTCTTCTTGGCTTCTGGGTGAGCTGTTATCAGGGCTGCAGTCCACTTCAGTCCTAGCATTAAAGCACTTTGCTATCTGACAGAATACTGTGCCAGAACCTTTACACATTTAAAGGAAAGGTTTTGTTGGAGCATGTTGCTGTTGGACAACTTACAGCTTTGTAAGTGGCAAAATGTGGAAGATAATATCTAGTTTTGTATGTATAGGAAAGATAAAGTAGTGGCATCAGATCATTTGTATTGTATTTAAAAGGTGGATTTTTTTATGCTCTACGGTGAAACTCCAGAAAACCCAGAAGATTTAAACAGTTTTGGTTGTTCTGCAGAACAAATGAACTCAAGAACAAGCAGCACACTGCACTTTATCTTGATAAATTAGCTCCAGAGTGATGCAACAAACCTGTGAGGTGTCATGGTTGAAGATGATAGAGTTAAGATCTCCACAGTTGTAGTGTGTGATGAGATCTTCCGTGGTGTAGGATCCTTGCAAGCTGCCCGCTCGGACACCCTCATGCTGCAACAGCGTCTGATTCAATGCAAACAAAACCTGCAGACAAAGCAATTAAAGTAAAGGAATGTCACACTAAAAAGCAAAATACAAGTGTGAAATGAGCAAAGCATTTTTTTCCCCACTTGTATAAATTGGTTGTCCTGTCAACAGATTTCACCTGAGCTGTGGGTTTTTCAGTCACTATGGGCTATTACTGCTTTTGAACCATCAAATGGGCAGCAATACATGTTTTGCCGGAACATAGCACTATTTTATAGCAGTCAAGAAACTGTTATCGTCAGTTGTTATGTACCAGCATTGTACTAAGAAGCAGCTCTTATAATGAGCTCAGCAGATGTGTAATTCCACCAGATGTTTGCTAATTGCTGCTGGCTAGTCTGAAGGAGCTGAGTGAGGGAGATGCTGCTTTGTGAGGCGGACGTTGAGAAGGTTGGATACTACAGCTCCGAGGAGGAGCTATGTCCATCCAGGCGTTTTTCATAGCCGACTGGTTGCCACATAAGATCAAAGGATTTCTGAAACACGCATGAAAGAATCAAAGCAACACTGCAGTTATGCTTTTGATGAAGTAATTACCTTCCAACACAACAATTTGACTTTGCTTAATGCTGCTCTTTTTAATGATGGAGTGTTATTTTTCTTCCACTTCGCCATTGTAAGCTATTGCAGGTTCTTGCAGGAAGAATAGAATGGCTATAGAAAGAAGAGGGTGAAGAAAGAGAGAGGCCTTCTAAATATAATCCCTCTTCGTGTTCTCCAGTACTAGCGTGTAATAAATTTACAGCACTCATTAAAATCAGAAGTAAACCCTCTTTAGAAAGAATTTATAGCGTGCAGCCGCCACTCGGCCAAAAAAAACTCCACAGCTGTCTTCGACACCAGGGGTTAACCTCCTCACTCACACGCTCCACAGTCCCACGCCTCCCCTGACTGGCCAGGGAGCCAAGGCCAAGTTGTCAATCATCGTAAAGCTCTCTTACAGAAACCAGAGGTACATCAGGTGGAGATTGTATTTTCTTTCTGCATTGAGCTTCAGCAGATACATATTTTTTTCTAAACCTGCCTGATCTGTGTCTATGATTTTAATTATCACAAAGAAATCCTGAATTGGGAAAATATGACTGAGAGGACATTGGTATTAGCGTTCTCGACTGATTTGAGGAGCAGCTAAAGGCCGAAGCAGCTGCACCACACCGTACCAACTTTATTTATAAAGCACCTTAAAACAACCACAGCTGATACAAAGTACTGTACATTAAAACACAACAATAAATAAATAAATAAATAAATAAATAAATAAATAAATAAATAAATAAATAAACATGAAAAAATAAAAACTCTTACTGTTTAAAACCAAACCAACCAACATACAATTTAAAACTAGATCCCGCTGGAGTTGAAAGCCAAGTAAAATAGATGGATTTTAAGACGAGCTTTAAAAGTGGACAGTGAAGGGTCCTCTCTAACCTGCAAAGGCAAGTTATGGGCCCATAACTTGGGGCCCATGACAGAGAAAGCCCTGTCCCCTCTGAGCTTCCTTCTTGATCTCGGTACCCCCAAGAGCAGCTGATCTGTGGACCTGAGATACCGATAGGGTATATAGAGGTGAAGAAGCTCAGAGAGGTAAGCCGGGGCAAGATTATGCAGTGATTTAAAAACAAACATAAGAATTTTAAAATGAATCCTAAAATATACAGGCAGCCAGTGAAGTGAGGCCAGGACAGGGGTCACATGCTCTCTCTTTCGAGTTCCTGTCAAAAGTCGTGCAGCAGCATTTTGTACTAGCTGCAGACGTGAGAGCAGCGACTGACTGACTCCCAGATAAAGTGAGTTACAGTAATCCAATCGAGTTGAAATAAAAGCGTGGATCACTGTTTCAAAATGCTGCCTGGAAAGAAAAGATTTCACTGACGCCAATCGCCTTAAATGATAAAAGCTGGACTTAACCACGGCTCTGATTTGGCTGTCCAATTTGAAATCACTGTCCACCTTAAAACCAAGATCTGTAATAACAGGTTTAAAATAAACCTCCAAGGGTCCCAGGTCAACAGAGGAGGACTCACAGGAGCCACTGGGTCCAAACACCATCACCTCTGTTTTCCTTTCATTAAAATTTAAAAAGTTCAAGGCCAACCAAGCTTTAATATCACCTAGACATGCCAGGAGATGTTTGATGGAATGGACATCCTTCTGCTTCAGGGGCAAATAAATCTGGCAATCGTCAGCATAACAATGAAATGAAATCCCATGTTTCCTGAAGATAGAACCCAGAGGCAGTAAATAAAGAGAGAAAAGCAGTGGGCCCAGAATTGAGCCCTGCGGGACACCATATGGCATTGAAGCAGCAGATGACTCAGAGTCACTAATATTCACTGAAAATGTTCTGTCCTCCAGGTAAGACTGGAACCATTTAAGAACAGTGCCACCAATACCTACAACATGGTGTAATCGCGATATTAAAATGCGATATTAAAATGCACGACTGATTGAGGTCAAATTCTGGGTCGCAATTCAGAAAGCTGTGTTTTCCCAGTCATATATCCCAATACTGTTCACATTACAGGTTTAAACTCTGCACAACCTTTCCGCTGGGATAACAAGAACCAAGTTCTAAGCTTTTGCCCCGTGAAGCTCCTATCTCCCCATCTTTTTGTTTCATTAAACCTTTTTTTTTCTATTCTATAGCTTCCATAGCTGCTGAATGTCCATCATTTACTAATCCCTGCTGCCTTTCTGCTATTTTTCATATACCCTCCACATTTTTTAAAACCTTTTGAACTTTTACAAACCACATCATGTTGCAAACACAAATGTGAATGTATTTTTTTTTTCATTTATATGATGGTTAAACATAAAACTGTGGAAAAAAAGTACAAAGAAAAGCATTGAATTTTCCGTTTTGTTTTGTTTACATTCGTATTCAACACACTTTAGTGTTATACCGATAAATAAAATCCAGTGCAACCAATTTCCCCCAGAAGTCACCTCATTGGTAAATAGTGCATATCCATGTTTAAACGTTAAGGTAAATATGGAGCTTGTATTTCCCAAGCTCTGAGCTTCTTATAGATCACTGTTCAGTCTGCCACCCAGAAATAGACAGACTGTAGCTAAACTGAAAATATATAAATGTGTTTTGGTCAGATGAGACAAAAATCCAACTTTTTGTCCTCTGCAAAGATGCACTTTGCAGAGGACAAAGTGCATCTTTGTCCTCTGCAAATACCATGGTTTTTAGAACGCCCTCCTAAAAACCATGGTATTGGCAGCATCATGCTGTGGAGATGCTCGTCAACAGCAGGGAATGGAAAACTCCTGGATGTGGATAGTAAGATTATTGTAGGAAAAAGAAGTGATGTCCACTATCAGACCTCAAGAACCGGTGTCCTCCATGCTTTGGATGTTTCTCTGGTTCTGCACAACACAGTCAAACAATTGAGTCGTGAAGCGACTCAGTCAGCTATTTAAATTCATTGTACCATTCAGCCAACTAGATCTAAATCCAGGCAAGACTTTAGAACTGAAGATCATTGAGTTTGAGCTTTTTTTTTTTTGTGCAAAGAGAAATTTGGAAACAAAATGTAGTCTTCAGGTCCAATTCAAGAGACATTTATGTGAAACTGTAGTGGAAACTGTTCTATAAAGCACAGCTCGGGGCTTGTCTACCTAAAATACATCCCAATGAAATATGCTGGAGTTTGTGGTTGTAACACGACTAAATATGAAAACGTTAAAGAAGAATGAATATTTTTTGGCAATGTGCAGTATGTCACTCACTGTTGCTTTGCCAGAGGCAAGCAACCTCAGAAGGATTCTTTGTGTTGCTATCCGTCACTCAGATCTTTGCATCAAACAGTTTTAAACTAGGAAGCGGCTTTAGGATGTCACTATCCACCCTATTTAGTTTCTATTTCCATCTGATCGGGTTTCATAACCTTTACTCATGGTAACATTGCAGCCGGATGACAAACCCAGAGACGCTAACACTGCTAGGTGGACTCTTGAGGATCTACTGATGCTGCTGCAGCGCTGGGTTACTACCTCTACGTCTTCAGGGTTTTCCAAGGGAAACAGTGCATCAGACTCTGGGCAGACTCTTGGTCAGGAGCTGACAAAGCAAATACTGCAATAATCGCCAGGATTATTGTAGCCCTGACAGCTTCAGTAGTTTCTCTTACGTGGTAAACTCTGCTGGGACACAACAGACATGACAGCGAGTACACAGACGGACGGCTGTGTCGTCAAGGGAGCTGTTATTTCAATATTGTCTGTCTCCTGGGAAAAGAACATCTATGCAGTTGCAACCATGGTGACAAAGTTTGCGGGGGCCAGAATGAGGGAGCCCGTCAGTCGCCGAACGGGAGGCAAAGAAGAAAGGAGGTTTAAGAAGTGCAAATATTACTCTTTGTTTGCCAGCATGCATCTGAACATGTGAATGTGTGCTGACTGGCAGTTTGGATGCTTCCTTGCTAAAGTGACAAACTCTTTAGCCAACAGACCTGGTCACATTAACAAAAATGGACGTTTTGGATCGTAAATAGTTGCAACAAGATGTTTTCCTGCCTCTGATTTGTTATTTTTTCAAAATGATTTTATCCATGCGTGAGAAACTCCGATTGTAAAATAAATTAAAAAGGTTTATAAGAACAAAGCTGGAAGTAGAAGGGCACATGGACGGTCTTGGAAGCTGCAATCAAAACGCAGCACTCCAAAAATTCATTAGTGTGAGCTGGAAAGAAAACAGAAATAAGGGCTGGGCAGAGGGGGAGATGAATAAAATCCAGAAGTATAGGAGGAATGTCATGGATTAACATGAGTGTGTATCATAGCAACTGACCTCAAAGTACATTGAATCCTGGCTGTTACCTCAAATTAGCATTAGGTGAGTTGAAATTTTGAGTTATGCGCATTAAATGAGCTGATGAGGTGCAGGAATAAACAGATTTCTGCCTCTGTGAGTATTTGAACAAGAGAGAAAGAGAGAGAGAGTGATAAAATAAAAAAAAATAAAAAGCTTGCGACTATAGTAAATAATTTATTATGGGCTTCAAAGCTTTTCACTAATCTAAAACAACAAAAGTGAAGCACATGCACAACAGAAACCAAGAACAAAACCAAAGACATATTAGGGCATGCATATTGGATGTCTCCTTGGTCCCACTGGTACATTTCGTGTTTTTGAAGTGTTGTTTTTCTCATCTGACTAGAGAAGCGCTTTCCACATGTTTGCTGTGTCACCCTTATGACTTGTGGCAAACTGCAAACAGAGCTTTGTATAACTTTCTTCCAACAAAACCTTTCTTGCTGCAGCTTCTCCATAGAGGTCTCACTTTTGCAGGGTTGAAGTCCTGTCTGCAGATTCTGCCGCCTACGCTGTGAATCCACCATAGGTCTCCTGGCTGCTTCTCTAATTGATGCTCTGTTTGCTGGTCTTTCAGTTTATGTGGAAATCATGACTGACTGGATTAGCAGTTTTGCCATGTTTTTGTTTTCCATTTTCAAGTGGTGGATTGTACAGGCGCTCTCTGAGACGTCAAAGGCCTGGGACATTGTTTTATAATCTAACTCTACTTTAAATTTCTCCATAACTTCATTTCTCATCACTCCTTTGTGTTCCTTGTCTTAATCTCTTTGTTCATAAACATATCCTGATTTCAGTCCCTCTCTCAATTCTGCATACGAGAATAAATATTTTAGAGATAAGTTAACACAGAAATTTGAAATATGAAACAGTAAGAGAAATAATATCTTACTTTCTGTGCTCTAAAGAAAGAACACTCAACACAACTCTGCGGCAATAGTGTTTTGGGGTCTTCTCTCAATCCTTTATGTTTATTTTTTTAACAGAAATCTATAATATCTTTAAATTAAAAAAAAAGTGGTTGAAATTGTGCTCGCGCTCTCTCTGCAGCACTTTGCTTTGGTTATTTAATCAGCCTTCGATAAAGAAAACAGTCTCATGGTGCTTCTTTCTCCTCAAACACTCTCGTTTCCCCGAGAGCCACTTGTGTTTCACCGCCTGAGAAAGAGAAGAGCTGGACCTCTGACCCAAAACACACACTACTGAGCTCCTCTGGGTCTAACCGGCCTTCCCTCTGGGCTTCAGCTATACGGACTACATGAAGGCACCGGGTTCACAACACCCAGGGGTGACTGAAGGGAAGGAGGTAGGGAGTTGAAATAACATCCTGGGCAACCCAAGAATAGAAGAAGTGCGATATCTCATCTCTGTTCCCCACAGAGGAGCCCCAAAGGAGGTAGTTACCAGGAGAGTGTGTGTTTGAGATTGTGCTTTCCAATGTACAGCCACAGGACAGGGTCGTAAATTAACTCATAAGAAAATACTTTTCCATCCGATTTGTTTTGTATTTTTACTGTCTACACACAAAATAGCGGTGGTAAAAGCGTTTAAGCTTGCTGCGGTCTGACCTTCCTCTTCACAAGCTCTTAAAGGCACCTTGAGTATATCATAACACGATGGTGTCAGAACTTCGAAACTATCTGGTTTATTTCATGCAATATCTTTTCTGTCAGCCACTCAGAACTCAATGTTATTTGTTTTGATTTTGAAGGAACTGGGAAACATGATCGAATTTAAAGGCAAAAGTCAGTCTGAAGTGTTCCCCTGGTGTCAAAGCAATTCCAAAATAGTTTTGCAGATTTTTATTTTTTATTCTTTCTATACTTGTTTTGATTTGTTTTAAAAGTAAGAAGCCTTTTCAGCTCATGACATCTGCACATCTGTTTTCTTCCAATTTTCTATCCTTGTTACTTCTCAGTACGCTCAAACACACTATCAAAAACACACACAACAACAACAACAACGCACACACACACACACACACACTCACACATGTGCAAATAGTTACAAGCACCGCAGTCCTCTTAGAGCAATACCTGCATACAAAACCACATAATGCAGAAATTGCAACACTAATGTTTGGAGCGCCATTTCTGTTTTTCCTCTGCCTCATTTTCTTCTCCTCCGGCTTCCTTTCTCTTTTTATCCCTCACTCACTAAGTCCTTCGCTGTGCCTGGTCTACCTCTGTCTCAGCCCAGGAAATCCAGGGATTACCAGAGGGACAATCCAAGTGGCAGAGGCCTGCTGCTCCCAGGTTCTCCAGAGCCCCCCTCCCCACCTCTTTCATCCATTCTGCCTAATTTACCCTGAGGCAGGGGTGTACAATATCTCTTTATGATAGAAACCATTACTCTATTTTCTAATTGTTTCTGTTTTTGATTAACTGTACTCGTATCCTGTCTTTGCTTGCTCTTTTCCTTGTGCGTAGATTTTTCTAAATGCATCCCTAAACACACCAGAACATCCTATCTGCCCTCTTAATGAGAGTCTCAAGGAACTCTGAGGTGGGGGTCTCCACCGTATCCACTTGTCCACATATAAACCCCCATGTTTGACTTGGCAGAACTTGCTGCTGCTGCATCAGTCATCCCAGCTTCCCTGCGTCTCCAGAATTCATGAGAAAATACTAAAGAATTGCTTAAAGCAGAGTGAAAAAGCAAGCAGTCGACTCCTGTTCATGATTGCCCACCAGAAAGTAGTGCAAGATGGAAGACAATAAAAGCAAAGTAGAGCATTTTCAGAGGTTTCATTGTTGTTATGGAGGAACTAGGTAACAACATAAACTGTCATAACTTCAGGTGGAGCATTTTATTTCGACCTGAAGTGGAAATAAATTTATGTCACTTAGTCATATGCTCAGACAAACATGTATTCATGTGAAATATTTAGATACCACATAAAATACTAAGATCTTTATTAAGAAATATTCTCATTTTCTCATAAGTGGTTTTTATTTTTGTAATTTATCAACAAAAAACTGTTTATAAAAAACTGATATTTATAATTTCCACGATAAAACTTTTTTTTTTTTTTTTCAAAATTTTAACTTCTTCACTGAAAATCTTTGGTGAAATGCTGTTTGTAGCCATCTTAGAGTTTCTGGTGTCACTATAAGGAAAGTTTGCCGAGCTCTTCACTTCAGCTCTGAGATGTTTGAGGGGTTTCTTACATGTGATGCTCTTTGCCTTTTCCAAATTTCCATCCAGTCCTTTGTGAATTTACTGGCATGTTTTGGGTTATTGTTATTTACAGGTCCAGTTCTACTTAATCTTTCTTCCTTCCTTCCTTTATTTATTTCAGATAGTCTCATTTAGTTCCCCGGGACCCTCTGATACACCACAGAAATCATGGTGGATTCTGTGATTTTCAGCTGACCAGGTCAGATTCAGCAAATTAATCCCTAAACCACAACACTCCCACCTCTGTGCTTCATACCTGGTAAAAGGTTATTTTCCTGAAATGCTGCATTTGCTTCCTAACAAATTATTGGTTCTGATATCTATATAAATTAATTTCAGAATTACGTCTCGAAAATTACTTCATAAGTTCTGGTCTTTATCTACATTCTCTCTGGCAAAGTTCAGTCTGGGTTTTTATGTCATTTTCATGATCCACGCCTTCTAATGAAGTATAATTTATTACAAAGATCCAAATACAATAATAATAATAATAAAAAAAAAAACATACTGGACCTCATAGGGTGCTTCTTTTTTTTCACATGACTCTAGAGTTACATCTATCCTTTTCTTTTAAAGGAAAATCTGATTTAATGTCCTGCACAGGCAGACCTTGCATCAGGTTACGATAACCTTATCTTTCCCAAAATGCACGGGCCATCTCTGGCATCATGGCTTCCACTAAGCCCAACACATTTCTCATCTGCATTCTTTCCAAGAGAAAAACTCTTATTGAATTCACTTGGATTTATCTGGCTTTCCGTTATTATGTGTGATGCTATGCAAACCAGATGAGTAGGGTCATCTCCACAACATGAGGAAGGAATAGTTTAAAATGTTTAAAACATACTTTCTCCAGCCCCAACCACTCTGTCTTATCTCTTTTAGTCTGCTTTAAAGCCGCATTTGAAGGCTGGCTGAAGCACAAGAACAGCACATAATCTGTTTTGTAAATTTCTAGCAAAAGGCTGAATTCGGACTGCGCACTTTTCATGGGAGGAATCGCTGCAGACATCTCTGAAGGTGTGAGTAACAAAAACATTTAATCATCCCATTCATTCTGCTGCAATGCTACTTTCTTTTTGTTGTTACTTGTAAACTTTTTTTAAGCGCTTTATTAAATCTGTTGGTCTTATTTTTGAGATTAACTTCTGCCCCAACAGATCTGTGATAAAGCAACACAATATACTGAATCATAATCGCCAGTGGAAATAATAATGCCCTTGATGGCCAAATGTGATACAGATTTTGAGAGACTGCGATGCTTAACCATATTCAGCTGAAACATGGTTAAGAGAATCTAAAATACAGTGGAATAGATTTAGAATTAAATCTATGATGACTCAATTATTTGCAGAACAACTTTTATGTTGATAAAAAGTTCTTCATCATAAAAGTTGAACAACTTAGTATAATACAAGGAAGCTATGATGATATTAGAGATGCTTAAACTACAGTCAATTTAGTAATTAGGTAAATTCTGAAGGTATTTTGATTTTAGTGACTATCATAGTAAAAGAAAGTAATTAGATTGCACACCATGCCTTTCTGATTTTGAAAATTGAAAATCATGCATTATATCTTTTCATTTCACAGATGTACAATGCTTTTTTACCTTGTCTGTAACATCATTTCCTAATTAGATACAATGGAGATTGTGGATGGATGCCTTTGCCGAGCAAAATAATAATAATAAAAAAAATATTTAAAAAAATAATAATAATAAATCGTTCTGGCAACTTAACATTTTAAATAAAATATCATTCAGTCAGTGTCAGTAACATCTGTGTCTCAGCCTGTTTTTATGCAAACGTTCACATCCCAGCCTTTTGAAAAACTGAAATAAATGTAACATCTATGTACATTGCATTTACAATTTTGTCCTGGGTCATGGAGCAAGGCTGTAAATTATAGCCATAAACAGCACAAATTCTACCACTTTGTGCAAATGTGAACTTTTGTTGGAAGTTAGCAAACCTCAGTCATCAGTAAAGACACATGTGGAGCCGAGATAAAAAATCCTCAAAAAAAAAAAAAAAAAAAAAAATAGAAAGAACTGAAGAGACACAACTGGAGGATTAATCTGTTAAATATCCACAAGACAAAAATAAATAACAAGAAGAAACAAAAGACCAGATGTTTACAGTTAGCCCAGAGTTGTAAGAGATAAGGGTGCGACTTTTTTCTCTCTGACCTCCTCATCCTCCTGGTCAAAAAACACAGATCTGCAGCACAGATGGTTCAGGCTGATCCTGAACCCCTTCAACCCTCTTTGTCTTCACAAACACCCTCTTCATTCTAAACTGTCCACATCCTCTCCAAGCGTTCATGTTGCTTCATCAACCTTTTTTATTTTTATTTTTACACTCAATTATCAGCCATTTTCTTTTTATGTCTCCGGGTTATATGTTAACTGTGAGAAATTCAAAGTTTTCCCTTTCTCTCGCTTCCACTCAATCCAATCTCTCCAAAAGCGTCCCACATTTTCTTTCATCTCATGGCAGATCCCCGTCCACCGTCACTGATCTCTGTTTATTTAGCTTTCAAATCCTTCCTCCCTTCCTGTGCTGCACATCATACACACTGACACAGTCCAAAATGTGCATGCACTGCTTGTGTGTATATGTCCATGCATGACGATACCCTGTTTGCGTTTCTGCATGCGTCTGTCTGCACCACAAAATTTGTCTAAATTGCACAGTGCTCTGATTGTCTAATGGACTTGAGTGGCAGAAGGCACAGTACTTGGACCAAGCTTCCTTTCTTCTCCTCCTTTCCTTCAGTCTGGCCCGTGTTGCGCTCGGAGCCGAAGCTGACAGGGTAATCCCACACAAGCACACCATTTCACGGCAAATCAGCAGGAGAGATGTTCGATTTCACGCAAGTGTATTCAGCCGGCAGGAAAACAGAGAGACATAGAGAAAGCCTGTAACGCGAAACTCTCAGGCACAAAAGAGGCACAGACTCTGAATGGTGAGTGTGTCTGTGTGAGTGTGTACATTTATGGTTTTTTAAGGTCTGAAATCATACCGACATGAAGGGTCATGTTCCTTGAATATTTCAAAGCTCTTTCAGGAAATGTTACTCATCTTTAACATTAGCACAGAGAGAAGTGAGGGTTCACAAATACACTGCTCACAACCGTTCCTATTATGCTGCCAGTCAATGTCTGCCAGGACTTCAGATTGTTAGACCACCAAGGAGGGCTTTTATGTGTTTAACCCACAAAGTCTTGGAAACTGAATTGGGTGCATCCTTTCAATTGCTCTCTCTGCATCATTCTGTCTGATGTAACATGATGTGCTTAGTATCTTTTTGTTGCGTGAAACTGAAAAAAAAAAAAATTATGGAATAAATTCCTGCTTCTGCCACACAGAGACAAATATGGACTAACTTGAGCTGTTCTTTATGTTATATGCAGTGCAGGTTCAGCAAAGTGAAGTCGTATTCAGAAATCACTGTTCTAAATATAATTACAACAGTTATATATACACACATATATATATATATATATATATATATATATATATATATATATATATATATATATATATATATATATATGTATATATATATGTGTGTGTGTGGGTGCGTGTGTGTGTGTATTCAGTTTAAAATTGAGCTGAAATAACCTGAACTGATATTAATTAATTTGAATCAATAAGTGAACTAAATGAAAATGTGCATAACTGAGTTGAACTGAATTCCATTGAGGTCAATAAAACTGAAAATAATTGAAAAAAACTGAGCTGAACTAAGTGAAATTAAGCTAAAATAAATCATACATCAAACTCAATTAAATGAAACACAACTGAATGAACCTACTTAACTGACTTCATTCAGTTCATATCAGAATCGAACTGAATCTGAATTAGGAAAAGGACATGTTGTTGGCTTGACTTTATCATATCTGTCTTATGATCATAAAACTGAAATACAGTGCAGGTGCTCAGAAGCAGGAATTCTACATGAAATATTCTTGTCAACACCTGGTGAACTTTATTACCATGACCAGTTGTTAATGAAAACTAAACCAAATCATCAAGCTTGTGCTGAAGTATGGACTTGTGAGGAATTATTCGTGTTTATGAGCCAGCCATGAATGAGTCTGACTGCATCATCAAAGCAACTAATCAAAGCTGGGGGGAAAAAAAATTTAAAAAAAAAAAAAAAAAAAAAAAAAAAATCCAATGGTTCAAGGGTTCAAGCACGTTTGAGTTTGACAGACGGAGAAATAAATACAGAGGGAAAAATGTATTCGTGTCTGTTGAAAAGGGAGGCCAGAGTAGAAGACAAAGAGGTCAACAGAGACTGTGCAAAGCAGACAAGAAGGAGACAAAATGAAAAGCTCACAGAAGCACCAAGGTGGCAGGAGTGAAAGGGAAATGAGAGCAAAGGTAGGATAAGGAGGTAACCTCCTCTGGTTACCAGTGGTTTGGGGAGACAGTGTCTGTTCAACATTAGATTATGGGGATACAGCGATGTCGGCCCTAGATTAGCTGCCCTTCCTCTAGCATGACATGATGAAGAGCGGAGCTGGCTATCACATCAGAGACTGGTCATTTAACTGCCCTCGTAAGACTCTCATTATTTCATAAATCTGCAGTTTAGGCAGTCGGCTCTGTTGACTTGAGCCCCGGCCAGGGCTTAGAGAATGTTTTTACAGTCTTTTTAATTTATTTACAGCCTTGAATTATGTGTGTATGTACAGCTGTGTGTATGTGTGTAGCTGCTAGAGCAAGGGCCAGAAAAAGAAAAAGAAAAAAAAAATCAAAGAGTACAAAAGTGGGAGAAGATGATGGAATGATAACAACAATCTATCTATCCACTTAATCCTTGTGGGGCTACATGGTGATGGTAACTATATCCAGTAGTCAATAGGTGAGAAGCGGGACACACCATGGACAGAGACACAGGGGACAAAAAAAACAAAACAACAACAAAAAAAAAAAACATACCCACTCAGTGGCATTTTAGAATCTGTATTTAATTAAAAATGCACGTCATAAACTGTGGGAGGATGCCGTTTACGGCCTGAAGAAAACCCACGCATGCATGTCGACATGTAATAGCACCAACAACTGTACCTGTCATCATAAATCAGTTTTAAGTAAACAACTGTTTAGTTTCCCTGTATCAGTACTTTGCCGAACCACATTTCTGCAGCAAGCTTTAGGGTATTCCCCTGTTACGTTTGCACCCAGAGTCTGGAATTGTTGCCCAGTCCACATTATAATTAAGCCAAATTAGCACTATGTGCCTGGAAAATACATAGCATACATAATAATATTACTTTAAAAGAGGCTTAAAACATCTGCACAGTCTGGTTGGTCTTCAAAAAAAAACTTTGAAGACGCTAAATAGGTGAAAATAAAGTAAAATGGAGTGCACACCCACTTCGCTTGCGTCCTCGTGCGCCACAAAGAACCGTATGGTGATAATTCTCGCACAGTGCCACCACATCTGGTGTGCACATGAAATTATCCTTTGATGAAAATGCGACACATATTTTATTCTATTTATCCCAGTCACATTCCTGGCTGCTTCTTTATCCCTGCATTATATTTGTTATCAGTGAACTCCCCACAACGGAAAACACGCTGTCTGCTGACGTACCGTCTACCAGACTCCAAAGTCTACATCTCTATGACCTCAAATGTAAACATATGTTGAAGTAAAACTACATGTACGTTTATAGTCCCTGCTCGGCTCAAAACGCATTTCTGTGGAGTGGCAATTATTATTTTTCCTCAGTTTTGCGAGTATCCTTACATAAAAAAAAAAAAAAAAACTTTTTTTTTTTTGCCCTCACATGAATGTCATTCATCATCCTTTTAACCACCCAGCACTCACAGCCTCTAAGGAAAAGTGCTTGGTATGAAGAAAGACAGTATTATTAAATCTATAATTGCTATGTCTAATAGTCTTAGCACCCATACCCTCTATTAGGAAAAATAGAGAGGGTTGAACCACAGCTCAGCATAATCTTGTGACAGAGAGGATCAGCCTGTATAAGAGACCTATAATCCAGTGTTTAAGATTGTGCATGTGGATAAAATAAGTGTGAGCTATATATACATCTGAATATGCCTGACTAACTTTTTCCCCCCGCTCTCTTCTTGTGTGCATGTAAAACTGTGAGCTCATGTTGCTGCTGAGTGTTTGTGGTCAACATGACCAACAGATCACAGGATTGTGGCTTTAAGTGGGCCACAAATCATCAAAGAGGCCACACCGATGGAGAGGAATGCCAAAGCAGAAGGGAGGAGAACAAGATAAACAAGATTACAACCTCTGCAGTTTGTCAAGAAGACAAAGAATAAAACCTGTGGAGCAAAGAATAAATCTCGGAGTGGAAGTAGAGCAAATTGCAACAATATGTGAGGTTTCACCGTTTCATATGGAAACTTTCCTCAAATATATGTGCCATTTAATGCTTGTCTCAACTCTTAAGCAACAGTATCTACTAATTTGAGAAAACAGAGCTTCCTAATGAGCCCTTGCAGTGTTTTCGCCGTGTCCTTCGTGATTTATTTGACACATTTCTAAAATTGGACTCACAGAAGCAGCTAACAGGGATTGGGTGCAGTACTCTCAATTAAAAGGCAAGCTCTGTTTTTCTACCCAAATGCAAAAAGCAGCTGTCATTAATAAATGTCTGCCATATCACAACTGTTTAGCTGCTGCCGTTCCTTGTTAGAGGCAAGGAACAACAGCAACTCTGTCGCTCCTTGCCTTAACCAAAGATTGGGGTTCAGTGCTTGACAAAGAGTGGAAGATTTTTTTTTTTTTCTGTAATAACCGTAGAAAATAAAGGTATTGGTAAAATCTCTAAAGTAACACCATTATTAGTCTTATAAACCATGCAGCTCATTTTAATGAAGGTGTTTATTGGAGGATTTTCAACTCCCCAGACGTCTGGGTTGACACCAGTCGGTGACTAAGAATTTACATATATTTTAACTGTTTCCTTTTTGTTGCTTATTAGTCTGGTTGGACGTAGGTCCCCATTAAAAATGTGTTGAAACAAAGGTCTAAGTGTAGCAAATAATGTAAAAGAAAACCATCCAGTGGCATCTCCAGGAAACAGAAGTTGTGCTAAATTAGTCAGATATACCAGTGTGTTATGTATCTTTGTCTTACACTTTCACCACTTAGTTTTTATGACACCATGTCATATTTTATCGCTGATTTTTATTGAGGTTTGCTGAAACTAGTTGTTTTAGGGTTTCACTGGAGCAAAGTTGTTTCCATTTTGTTTCCTCAAACCATGAAGGTGCTAGCTTCAAATCCTTGCTGAGGGAGTTTCTTTTTATGTGGAACCAGATGTGATCGGTTTGTAAAGGTGGATTTTTTCAGGGTACTCTGGCTTCCTTACACGGTCTAAAAGCATGAATGGAAAGGTTAATCGGCCGCTCTAAAATTGTTTTTGCCTCTCTAGAATGACAACTACCAACAGCTACCAGCACCCCACAATCCTGCCAGGTTTAAGCAAGCGTAGGAAAGAGGAACCTACTTGTTTATCCTTTTTTTCTGAGCTGTCTGTTAGCAGTGAATATTCAGCGGCAGATGTGTGAAACAGCTCTTTTTAGGTCATGCATAAAATGACGTGTATTTCTTCACTCAATGCTCGTAAGAGTTGTTATATTACAGTTGGATTGTGCCCATGTCTCTTAAGAATTGTTCAATAATGTGGCTAACTTTGCAGATGCACACAGATCAGTAGGTGACCCTAATTGGTTGATTTTAAACCAGATTCTTGTGCAACACTTCAGAGACAGGAAAAGATGTACAAGTTGCTACTGAGGCAAGTAGTCTCAAACTTTGCTTTTTCAGTGTGAAAAGGAAATTCTGAGCATGTATAAAACGTGATAGATAGAAAAAGGTCATAAGACTTATGGATTTTATAGAAAGGTTGAATGACCTACAGCAAAGTTCCTCTTTTTCATTCTTTTGAGCTTCCACCCTTTTTCTGTCATGGAACACGCTAGACTTGGAAAGTTCTCCACAGAATATGCATTTTGACTGTTTAACAGCTCGTTAATCGGCTGTACAATATTTTAATTAGCTCATCTGGAAATGTTGAAGGTTTTTAAATTGATTAAGAATTGTTTATCATTTAAAATTAATGAGTTGAATTTTGAAATGTGCAAAAAAAACCTCTCTCTTTCTTTCCTTTTTTGTTTTCATATCTGAATTTCAGTGCTCTGGTTGGTTGATCAGAACCTCCACAAACCTTTTCTCAGAAGCTTGAGCTCCCAGTAGCCTATGCTGTGTTAAAGCTGTTGATTATAGTAGTTTAAAAGGAATTTATTTCCACTTGAATAAGTAAAAAAGATCTTCAATCAGCGGATCTCTATCTAACTCAAAATCTAAAATGATTAGAGAGTTGCTCCAAGAATAGGCAAGGTTAAAGTAGGCCTAAAATTGTGATTTAATGATACTTCTATTGTCTTGTATTGGAGTCTGACGATGACTCATGATGCAAATACCCATGTTAATAAACTGATGGCTATAGTACATTTCAAAGCCTTTAAAGTCCACCACATATTTGGAAATGATCTCTGAAAAGCACAACCTATCTGCATGTCAGCACAAACATGTACAGCTACATCAGCACTTGTAATTTTAAAACATAAAAAGGAATCACTGTTTTCAGTTTAAATACAGCTTTGAAAGTCACATTAATTCTTCAAAATTGACAATCGTCAGAAATTTGATAGAAAAAAAAAGTCTTCCTCTTTGCAAATTTTAAAGAACTCAGAACAAAATGCTTCCCCTCTTAGAAAGCAAGAGGCGGCATTACAGCTCAAACCCAGAGAAATGTTCCTTTTAAATGTCTGTATAGACAAAACAAAACCCAAACACTTAGAAACACAAACTTTCTCCATGCAGTCTAACTTTAATGATATCTTTTGATCAATGACAAACACTTCTGGTCGACTCTCAACTTAAATTTGAGCCAAAAAAGCACAAACAAACATTTTCTCACAGTTTCTCAGACCGTAGGTTTAATAGGCCAAGTGTTACCACAGAGGAAACAAATTCCTTTTTCAAAGTCCTGTGGATTTTCCAAGCTCTTTATCTCATTATTTTCTTGAGATACCATTTGCTTTCTTTTTCTTTTTTACCCACAAAATATGAAATCTATTCATCACATTTACTTAAATTTATACATTATTGATAGCCTTGAGTGAACTGGGAAGCATTTGTTTTCAAGGCCACAAAGCCTTCCATATGTCTCTCACCCCCCTTCCTTACGTGCCAAAACCTCTATTTATTAACACTGAGATCTTGCTAGATTGCTGTTGGTTTAGTACTGGCTTTGACAGTAATTAAGTGGCGAAGTTGAAACTCGAGCGACAACGTGCCAACAGAAATAAGAAGGTGTCACACCAACATGATGTTATTGACCTCACTAAAACAATATCTGTCAAAGTCAGTGAGTGGAACCGAGCCACAAGAAGCAATACCGCAGAATACGAATGAGTGAGTGTCCTCAAGTGTTTATCTATTCTTCTGCATGCGTCAATGCATGCCAGCGACCCAGTAGTTATGGTGTGGTTACGGGTGAGTAGCCGTGGTTTCGATGGCTCCACACATTCACAAACACACATTCAAGGCGATGTGCTGATGGATGTTCAAAACAGCTATGGGTTACACACTAAGAATAAAAAAAAAAAAAAAAGGAACGAATGTACACTTCATGACCCACAAATAAATACCATGTTACCCACAGTCATTGTTGTGAACTGCTATGAAAATAAAAAAACACCAAACTAAACATGCGTCGGTAAACATACATGCAAACACATGCTGAACGGGGCAGATTTTTGAAGAGGACTTGCTTGCTAATGGAGATGTGATTATGGGAAGCTCTGCATCAGCGTTACTGATTGCATTTTCACCAGAAGACTCACAGAAGAGGCTTAGCAATAAACTGTAAATATGGAGATGAGTAGTTTTGATGGCTCATAATATTAGTAATCAAAATCCATGGCTGCAAAAAGGGAATGGTCTGTTTAAATAAAATGAATGGCTCTAAAGTTCAGCTTCTATCATCTCAGCAAACCTTAAACTGTGTGAAAATAAGACTGCTTTACCTCACAATACCAACACCCATACAACAGAACAGACAACAAGACTGTTGTACTGATTTTGCACAAACAACGCAATTTGTTCGCTAATCATCATCATACAGTTCATCCCTGACCTTGTGTATCCACACGCAACAATAGGGTCATCACAACAAACCCCACTCACAACCAGGTGGACCAAAACCCCCAGTATGTAAAATCCATTTTATCTTGCTTAGGATTTAAAAAAAACAACACTATCACAATATACAAAACATGGCCGCAAAGCCACATTAAGTAACTCATCAGTTATCACAACAGAAAAGGAAACAGATTTTCTGTATGTTATTGAAGTTAGGCAAAAGCGGCTTGCAACACACAACCAAACCATCAGCTAATGTGGACCCTAAGATGTCGTGTTTACGAATTGTCTGGCGTCCTTGCCATAGAAGACCACCAACTCAGAGGAACTTTGATTTTTTTTTTTCCTTATAGCCTGCTTTAACAACATTCAACTTATTTCTGAATTTCTAACCACGCCAAAGATTCAAGTTGACTTTACTTGTGTTCGAGTGGTTTGTTCAGTGGTGCTTCCTTTACTTCAGTTTAAAGTTGTGCTGGAGACCACGCTTGTTTCTAAAGCGAAGGCTTACACTATTATTTAAGACGCTCTGTTGATCAATATACGTTTTTTTTTTTTTTTCTGAACAATTATAGGGTAAACTGTTAAAAGAAATTTGAATGTCCACTTTCTGTTAAAGTGGCCCCAGTAATCTTTCTTTGTAGAAATCTAAGAGTTCGCAATTTATGTACAAATTGTTTTTAAAGGAAGATTTAAGTTTAATGAAGAATGCAGTCTGATAATTCAGTCAGAATACATGAGGGGTTTTTTTTGTATTTTTTATCCATTATTGAAGTGTCAAATGACATGTGAAATAAATGTTTCCATGGAGCCTGTAAAGAAAATATTACAGAATCATGTTTAATATGGGTACTACATCATTTGCCTATTATTTCTAAGCTTGGTTTTAGATTTTGTCAGGACAGGCTACTCAAAGAGACACATTTCGCTTTTTTTTTTTTTTTTTTTTTTTTTACATACTTGATAGTAATATAAAGCATGTTTTCACTTGATACCATGTAGTTTACATGCGTGATAGTTTACCCCTCTGGTTGTGGTCCTATACTTACATTATGTAGTGGTCTAATACTAACACAAAAAAACTCCTACAGTCACAGTCAAGCACTGTGCCTAAGGCTCAGTACTTAGGATATCTTCCTATAGGAGACATGAAGACGGAAAGACACTTGATTCAACTTGATTTGAATAAGCAAGTTATTCAAAACTGGTGCAGGTTTTGCATTAACTTGAAAATCCTTTGTTTTTTTTGTTTGTTTTTTTTTTACCTTCATTGACAGTTCTGTCCCTACAGTGCCCTGCCAAACAGAGTGTGTCTCAAGTCTCGTCTTCGAGCCCCTACCCCTCAGTATCTCCACCATACTCCCTGCTTCTACAACTGGATGCTAATAAATCTTAATTAACTCACCAACAGTAAATTAAGCAATAAAAGGCAATCCAAATACTTGCAGCAGATCTATCCTTATTTAACTTTACTGGATTTCAGCTAAGTTTCACATCAGCTTGAAAAATCTCATTTGTAAATCTCTCCATGCTCTTGGTTCGTAGTAATTCCCCTACCGCTTCCACAGTTATATTTTGTTGCAGAACCCTATAATACTGTGTTGTTAAAGTGGAATAATACATGCGAGTAATCACTACAAGTATCGCAGATATTTTTAATGTACTACTTTACAGAGAAAGCTGTACCACAACTACTGAAATACTAAGCATACATTTATCTGTACAATGTTCCGTGAGAAAGTGCAAAAGTTTAAACTAGCAGCAGTTCAGACCAAAGAAGAGAAAAGATGAAATATTTGTATATCTGGGTTGTTGCTGTGCTGAGAGCATGATGGTTTTTGTCAGTTGACACCCCTGCTGGATATTTCCCTTGCTGTTGCCAAGCTGGTGAACAAGGTGTCATGTGTCTGAGTATATATCTTCATCTGCACCGTGTGAGTCAGGAATCGGTGTCTATAACAACGCAATGACACGCAGTCTCACACAAACACACGCATGCATAAATAGAGCCCTAGTATGGGTGACACAGACACATGTTTATCATTGAGGGGATCGGTTGGATTCTTTTCATCTGAAAATGGCTGTCTAGTCCCTGGTTTCCATCTTGATCCCTTGGCTGCCTTTATCTCCCTCTTTGCTGGTTGTCTGTCTCTAAATTTCTCTAAGGCACACTGTCTCTTATTCACATTTTCATCTCTTCTGTCTTTAACCATGACCTCCTGGCCTTCATCTGACTCTACGCCTGTTTTATTCCACCTCATGTCTTTCATTCAGACTCCCTTTGACGATCCTAAGCACCCATCTGCTTTCCATCTGAGCTGAGATTGACGAGTGGAGAAAGCCGGTGGTTAGGGCCTTGACGCAGCTAAGTAAGGTAGGGGGAGCTAAGGGGGACATATACCTTACATTTCCAATCAAGCTCCTAAATATTATTATTGCCGACTGATTGATGTGTATGGAGCATGTGTGATTGTGTACGTAGTTTAATCAGCTGCATGTGTTTATGCTGGCACATTCCTAGCATGCACGCAAGAGAAAACAATAAGACTTATTAAGCCTTATCAAGGATGTTTGCATTCTCATAATAAATGTGCAGAAATATTTGGCACACTCTTAAAAAAAAAAAAACCTCCCACCCGAACACACACACACATGCATGCATGCAACAATGTTCAGTGTGATGAGCTGTCAGTCGCTGTTAGGCTTGGCATTTCTGTTAGCAGGCGGTTTAGATCCCCTTTCAGAGAAGGTGAACCTCGGACCTTTTTCCCTCAGCACTTCCAGAGTGTCAAGAGCTTGTGGAAGCAGGAATGGAGCAAACACAGAGGAAACAGGACAGACAGGAAGTGAGAGCCAAGGAGCTCTCATGATACCAGAAAGTTTATATTTAATCATTTGTTAAAATAGTTTCAATGCCGTGTGAATTCCTACATTTCACAAGGCGCAGCGCCCTTAAAAGTTGAAGCTCTCTGTTCATCTCCAATAACTGGGTCTTTATGTAAACCACAAGATCACCCTTGTGTGTATCAAGAGCCAGCTGTGGTAGAAAAAGAAATCGAGCTTAGGAAAGCAAATTTACCTTATGAATAATGTTACCTTAGATTCGATTACATTCTTTCCAAATGAGGCCCTGGACAATCCATGGCTGATTAAAAGGAATTTATTTGTGTTTCTATGAGAGATGAAGTGAAATGGAGATTTCTTTTTTTTTTTTTTTACAAGACCCAGATCAGCACAACCTCTTGGGTGGGCAATGGTGCCCAACCCAAGCCAGATATCTTTCTAAATGATTTCATCCACAGTCCCTGATGTGCTGTTGACTGCAGCAAATCCAAAATAAGCATTGCATATGTGAGAATATAGCAACAGAGACAGAAATATCCACTATTCCACTAATACTCCGAGTTATTATTTTTATTAGAAACCAAATTCCTCCTATCCAATGTGCCGTCATATCCGTAATTCAAAAACACCACAGGTTGACTCTGAGGCGGACAGGTCAAAAATTCTTGAACACCAGAGGCGTAGCAATCAATCAGCTCATGAGAACTACAAGATTTTTGAAAAAAAAAATTGAGAAGATTTCTTTTTCTTCTTTCCAGAAATACAACAAAGGTTTCACACAAGAACTCACTGGCCACTGGTGTGTGTACTCCACACAACTGTATTCAGGCAAAATACAATGTATTGATACCTTAGTACGACTTTAAGTAGGATATGGCCGTCCTTATCCCATTTTAAAATTGAGCATTTACAAAAATATATTTATGCCCTTTCTAATGGTTCTACATCACAACATGGCACCATTTCAAGAAATGTCTTTTATACAAAATAAAGGACACAAAGTAATTTGATAACTATGTCTGACGTTTACATGGCGATGTAATGCATTAAAATCGGGGTGTTTTTCTGGTTTCAGTAAATTTTATGAGTATTGTAACTAAAAATGGTTTGATCCGTGAAGCAATGCAGTAACAAAAACACTGCCAGAAAACTGCTTAAAAGTAATGGACTACATAAGTACCTATGTAGCTGAGTGTCGGCCAGTCAACCTACAGGTCTTATTGACCTTTTCATGCAATTATCATTCAACAACCAATAACTTTCAAGCCTACCTCAACACATAACTTACATAGTTTAAAATGTAAAACATACAGCATCAGTTCGCCATAATTATCGTGTCTTGAACTAAAACAGCAACTGTGTAGTGTTTTGTGAGATAGACTTATCCTGGTTTGATATCTCCATATATCATTACAAACTAAATTGGAATTCTCATAATTTAATTTATCACTGCATGTGTAGAAGAGCCTTAGTTCCCACAAGGTTTGGGGGTGAATTTAAGTTAAAGTCTCTTGTGCTGTGTCGGGTAACAAGCATGCAACAGGAAAGATGTCATTACAAAATTCCACGTTATGATCAATTCCTTGGAGTGGTGTAGTCTAACCAAAATGTCATGATATGCAAGAAGCCATTTCCTTGCCAAGCACTTAGAATGGCTCATATCAACTTACAAAGTGACAGCGTTAGTAAATTCCAAATAGTTCTACCTACTGGTCGCAATTCATGCAGAAAGTAAAAGCTTCAGGAATGTTTGTGTAAAAGGTCTTTAAAAGATAAACAAAGAAGTAAAATAAAAAAAAAAAAATAAAATAAATAGAGTCATCTGAATCTGGAAAAACTACAGGCATCCTCGCTTTATTGTTTTATGATTTATCAGTTTTTCTATCTGCTTTTTTAACCCTTCTGGGTCCTCCAGTCATTTTTGTACCCCGTCTCCTCTGTTTTTTTTTTGTTTGTTTTTGGGTTTTTTTTCCGAACAATAGTTGGATTGTTGAACAATCCAGTCCCAAACCAGTGTGAGGAAGATTCACAAAAAATCTTTCCTATGCTGTGAAAACTTGTGAAATTCATTCTGAGTGTGTGTTCATCACTCCATTATTGAGCACTTAATGTCTATGCATGCATTTGAGAAGAAAGCCACCGGACTCCCAGAAATATGTTCTTTCTTTGCGGTAATTTCAATTTCAAGAAACCCATCCCGGTTTCATCTAAACTACAGATCATCATAGTTTTAACAGTATATTTATAGTCTGAGCTGTTGTTTTGTATTCATTTTCATAATTTAGCCTACTTTGTCTGATGTTTCTTAGGAATTTCATCTGTTTTATGATAATGTTTTCTAGATTTTCCTACATTTAGTTTTTATTACATAGAAATGTTATTTTTGGTTTTTGTATTCAGTTAACATGGGAATTTGTGATTCAAACCCAGTAAATTTTTGTTGAACATATTTTATATGTTTCTGCTTCCTTTTAAGCTGAACTGAAAACATTCAGAAGATTTACCTTCACTATTGCAGCGAATCAAAATGGCGGCGGGATTGGTTGCACAGTTCCCTGCAGTTTGATAGGTTTGGTTGTGACATTGTTTAATTGACATAGCTGCTTATAATTTGATCCATACTTATTTTCCCAGAATCTAATCTTGACATTTTATTTAGTAAATGAAGAAAATTGTGTTTGAAAACTAGAGCAACACTTTCTCTTTTATACTTTGATTTGTTGTAGGAAAAAGTGTCATAGAGGGCCAAGAACTGATCAAACAGGAGTTAGGTTCACATCAAGATAAAAAACAGTAAATGTCTCTTCTAACCACTACAGTAATGCTGTTCAAATTTGTTAGAACTGCTATTGATATTGGATCTTGCATTTTACTTTTGTTGGATGAAGATTTTTACCAGCAAATTATTGAAAATTAAGAGAGCGTATCATCAGTAGCCAGCTGGACAGTCACGTATGGATAGAAGAACAATAAAGATAATTGCTGCTGTGATTTCAGCATAACAGATTTGATTTTTTTGTCAGTCTCGAACTAAATAACAAGTTTGAGCAAAAACACACAGAGACAGCCAAGAGAAATGAGGCTGAAGTCAAAGAAAAATCACAATGTTAAATATACAATCACTGATAGCAATAAACCCAAACAGTATTTAAGTCATGCAGCCATGTAGAGCCAGCAGTATGGTCAGCTGAAACCTCTTGTTCAAACATTGTTGCTACTCTGCTACTCTCACCCTCTTTCCATCTTTTCAGTTCCTCCCCATATCACTTTATCCATGCGAGCATCCCACAAAATACCCTGGTTGTTAGCAGGCATTAAAAAGCAATTCACACTACGACTGAAGTGCTTCAACTGGCTCGACACCATGGCTCTGTAAAGAGGTTTTAAGGGGTCCTAAACCCGTCGTCTTTCGTCTCCTGATTCTCTTCCTATGAGTCTGCCAACCAGTCTTCTCTCCGCATTTCTGCAGGCCTGTGTAATCCTCTCTGTATGCTTTTTTTTTTTTATTTTTTATTTTTATAAAACTCTAGCGTTCTGGACACATATTCACCTCTAATGAATTAAGTTGTATAGAGTTAAATCTCTGTTTCTGAGAACTACTCATAATATGTGGTGCATCCCAGCTCAGTGTGATTAAATTGCATTAAATAATTCCTTTGCATTTCTTGTTTTGCCCCAGAAAAAGCATGTTTGATATGCAAATGAATGTATTTCAAATGCTACCAAAGATGTAAAACCAGTGGAACCAAGCTCTCATCAATAAAGGTTTACTTAACTGGAACCTATTTATCAGGAGGAAAAGCACAGGAAAACTCAAATTTTAAGTGACAAACCTTTCATATACCAAACAAACCCCTGACAACCTAAAAAAGAAGAGTACATTTGTAATTGGATGCTGCCAGTTGCAACAGTTGTACTTTCTTTTTTTAGATGGGGTGAAAAAAAATAAATGTTGCAGTATAAATGTTGCATGTATACATGTCAGTCAAAGTAGATCTTTGGCAGAATCTAAGGAATAACAGACAACAATAAGAAAAGAGTAGAGTAGATTTTATCACATGCTTTATATGTAAAAATTGCTTTATTCAATGCTTTTTTTATGAACTTCCATTCTGTCTTTTAGGAAATACAAGCAATCGTTAGACTTTTCTTTTAATTATCCTATATACTTCTACAATAAGCAGTATATTTTGGGTGTATATAAACAATTTTTATTGAGTCTGCTCTCAGCTGTGCTTCATGTGACCTCAGCTGCATCAATAAGATCAATTCAGATAAAGCTGAAATAATCGCAAATTGTATTTTATATTGCAAATTCTTAATCAGCATCTCTTAATTGTCTCTGGATTTTAATGAAATATGGTTTTCTAGCAGTATTCCAGTTCTTTGCATCTGTGTTTTAACCCTCTGATGAGTAAGTGGGTCATTTTTGACCCGGTGAGGTCATCTTTTTGCAATATCTTTGTAATGAAAAGTTTTCATAACTTCATATTCCAGGTATTCCTCAAGAAACATGTTACTGATATCATGCAGTTCAAATTTTTAATTTACCTTTTATACATTTTAAGAAATAGCATGTTTTATGTTACTACCCTATTCTTCCGTGAGTGGGTCCAAAATGACCGGCATTCATTTCCTATGGAATTTAATGGGAATCTTTGTTTCTTACCAACTGTGACTGTAAGGAAAACATTTTTTTTGTGAACCAAACACACTGAGACCTAAGTGTCACCCCTGAATAATATTATTTTACACAGCAAGAATTCTTACATTTAGGTATTATCTTTATTTTTTTATCTCACAAATGTGTTTGTGTGTCAATCGTGAGTACTGTGACAGCGTTATTGTCACAAATCAACATATTAGTCTTCTTCAAAGTTAGCTAACACTAGTTATCTAACCAACTAGCTAACATTACCACCTATTCTTTATTGTGCATGTGTATTATTTGTGTGTGTGTGTCTCTTTGTGTGTCTGACACCCTGGATGAGAAAACCAAGAGAGAGAGAGAGTTGAATGACATACAAAACCTGTTGATCAATGTGTTCAAGGTTCTTTCTTTTATCATCTCAATAAATAAAATAAAAATTCATAGCTATGGAAATAAATGCATAAATAAATGAGCCAGAAAAGTATAGAGTGCCTTCTTTGGGTCGGGGAGGATGTAGTGCCCCAAGTGGACGAGTTCAAGTATCTCAGGATCTTGTTCACCAATGAGGGAAAAATGGAGCAGGAGAACGACAGGCGGATTGGTGCAGCATCTGCAGTGAAGCGGCCGTACTGATCTGTCGTGGTGAAGAGAGAGCTGAGCCAAAAAGCAAAGTTCTTGATTTACTGGTTGATCTAAGTTCCTATCCTCGTCTATGGTCATGAGCTTTGGGTCATGACCGAAAGAACGAGGTCACGGATACAAGCGGCCAAAATTAGTTTTCCCTGTAGGGTGTCTGGGCTCTCCCTTAGAGATAGGGTGAGAAGGTCAGATATCCAGGAGAGACTCAGAGTAGAGCCGCTGCTCCTTCATGTCGAGAGGAGCTAGTTGAGGTGACTCTGCATCTGGTCAGGATGCCTCCTGGACGCCTCCCTGGTGAGGTGTTCCGGGTACGTCCCACCAGGAGGAGGCCTGGGGAAGACCTAGGACACGCTGACAATGTTTCTCAGCTGGTCTGGGAATGCCATGGGTTCCCCCAGAGGAGCTGGAACAAGTGGCTGGGGAGAGCAAACTCTGAGCCTCCTTACTTAGACTGCTGACCCCACGCCCCGACGGAAGGAAGGAAGGAAGGAAGGAAGGTAGATAGATAGATAGATAGATAGATAGATAGATAGATAGATAGATAGATAGATAGATAGATAGATAGATAGATAGATAGATAGATAGATGGATGGATGGATGGATGGATGGATGGATGGATGGATGGATGGATGGATGGATCACACACTCACATGTGTGATACACATAGCATAATAGAATAGAGACACTAATGTTAGCTAGCTTGGTTAGCTAGGTAGTTTCAAGAAACGTGCTCTTTCGCAGCCCCCCCACAGTGCCCACACACACATAATGGATGTTAACATTGTCCATTATTGACATTTCATAATTGTTGTTGTAAAATTGCTGCTGTTGTCATTTTGTTTTAAAAATGTTTTACAAATTGTTCTAAAAACATTTAAAAATGTGAAAAATGAAAATATTTCAAACATGAAATAACTCTTGTGTGAAATAAAACATAGTGAAAAGTGTTATACAAAACATTATTTTGAATCAAAATGACAAAAGAAGCATAAAGACACATTGATTGTAACCCGGGTCAAAAAGGACCCACTCACGGAAGACTGTATAGTCAGTCACTCATGCATCAAGGGTTAATAACCTTCTATTTTTTTTTTACTTTACTGTAATTTAACTTTACTCTTATGAATACACTACAAGACATCCCATTTGTTTTTAGTTGTAACCCAGAATCAAAATAATAATTTCAATATTTCCAAGACATTTAAATTGTGACTTATTTATACACAAATAAGTCAGGTTGTCATCAGCAGAAAGCAGGCGGTTTGGCACAGAGTTGGAGCATCAGAAAGCAATAACTGAATTTGCTTACACACCTACTTTCCTCAGCCAAGTCAAACTTAAGTGTGAATGGCCCCGTATAGTGTGTCCATGACATTTCTTTATAGCTGTTATTTTCTTTGCTGGTCTCTAATTGTCTGTCTCCAGAGTTAAGTTCCAGGAATGCTCACTTTGTGGAAGTCTTTCTTTTTCCCAGAACTAATCGTACCTGGGAATATTTCAGATCTTAGCCTGAAAAAAAGTTTCTAAAGCCACTACTTTCACAATGTAGCCGATGGACTAAATTTTTAATCAGAGTATAAATGTAAATGATATTTTCAATTTTTTTTTTTTTTTTTTTTTATTCTTGGAAAGGAAGTTTTATTTGGAAGTTTTGAAGGAAAACCTGCAATTGTAGCTGGGCAGAGGTATAAATATTATAATAAAATTAACAGTGAACCTTTTGATGATTTGTGGGATTTGAGCATTTTTATAATTATTTATTGCAATAAATCATCAAAGTGCTTAACAACCAGCAGAAAGTAGGTTGGAACAAAATCAAATTACATGGGTATAAATCGGTGGTAGCAACGGGTGGAAAAGGAGCTTGACCCAGAACTCTTTAGGTCTTTGTTGCATCCACAGCTCTTTACATTTGTTCAGAATGTTGTTTTTGTGGTGTAACTTTGGTTTTGAGGTCCATATCAAAACCCTAACTTCACATCATATGCTATATAAGCAGACTAGCAAAGATTGGAGCAAGTTTATGCAAGAGTGTTTGCATTGGACATGTAGTGCATATGTAATGGTGCATAAACAGACCTCTACTACTCTACCACATTCCTCAAGTGTCCAGGACAGCAAATTTATCAATGACAAAGTCAACTGTCCCACCTGTTCACTATTAATACAGGCTTTACTCCATCAAACAATTTCCCACACTATCCCCACATCTGTGAATCACACAACACACACATTCACCTCAAGCTGACATGTTTCCTTGCTAATCTGTTTGCACAACTCTGGTGTGACCACAGGCCAATTACACATGGTCACATGAAGCACACCCACAAGACAGAATGAAAAAGAAAAATGAGTAAAGAGCCACCCACTGAGATCCCCCCTCCCCTCTTTTCACAATTTCTTCCCCTTCTCACCCTGGTTTTCCTTTCCCTGAACCTATCTCCACCTCCCATGATGCCTCTGCTCCTGGCTCCTTCACGTATCCCACACAGTTTGCGGGTGTAGTTACAGCTCCTCATCTTTTAGGATGTCCCTTAACTACAGCACTCCTATGTCCTCCTGAGGACCTCAGCATTACTATGACTCACAAAGTAAATTCTTTCTTCTTTTTTTTTTTTTTTTACGTTCTGTACACTCTACCATGTGGTTAATATTATATTTAAACAGTTCCAGTGGATGCCAAGAGAATGTATGCCTTGGGAAAAGTGGAGGAATTGTGCTAGAAAAATTGCTCTGGTGAATGACAAGTTAAATTGAGCATGATTAGAGATGGGGGAAAAATCAGGACAAGAAAAGAAGGGGAAACCTTCACAGCAGCCTCTCCGTTTTTGTTGTCCTTCTTTATTTCAGCACACAGAAAACTGTTGAGAAGGGGGAATGAAAGTTTTCTGGTAAAATTGTTGATTTGGCTCACCAGTTTCACCAAATTAAGCTACCATATTTTCCAGAATTTTTTTCATAGTTTGGTTGGTACAACTTTTTCCTGTTTTTCTATGTTTTTTGTTTGTTTTTTTGACTGATGTGCTAAATGTTAATTCATACTGACAGACATGACCCAAGGAGTTACCAAGGAGCAATGCGACCACCTCTCTATCACCACGGATTTATACTGCATGCGTCTCCGCTGCACAGCCCACTTCACCAGTGGAGCAGAGTCGCAAACAGACCTCCAAGTCCAAGACAACAGTTTCCATGAGTTTTTTTGAAAAGCAGGTAACTGAACATAAAGTTTCATCAGATTACATTGTCAACAGTGATGGGGTGCAATTTCTAAACTAATTCAACTGATAATTCAGTGTGACATATGTGTTTTTGTCATGACACATTTTTTGAGATATGCGACTTACACTCTGGAATGACTGTCTGGAAAATACACTATTGTTTTTTTTTTTGTTGTTGATTTTTTTGTTTGTTTTTTTCATTTGGTTGTGCTTCCCTTGCTTCTTACCCATGTTCCTTAGTCTTGGTTTCAAAATGTCCTTACTTTCTAAACACTGGCAGTAGATGGACATTAAAGCAAACACAGGGAGTTTCAGGCAGCAGGAAATATGTTACTTTCACTATTGTCATGGTGCTGTATACCCACTTTAAAAAATATTTGGCTATAATCCTCCTCTGAGGTGTTCACTAAGCCTCTTATCTCATTAAAGCCAAATAGGCAATGACTTATTGACGTAGGTCTGTTTTATTAGGAAGGACTAAAATGTCATGTTCAACTGCAGAGCAGGGAGGGGTTGAACATACTGGGCCTCAGCCAAAGGAGTGGGGTCACCCAGAGGGCAAGTGCAAAACCGTCTCCCTCTACAGGCAAACTAAGCTCTTCAAACTCTAGTTTGGAAGGTGAAACAGAGGCCACTAATCCATAGAAAAGAAACACCATCTTAAAAGAAATATATGGATTAGGAATTAAGCATCTGTAGGGAAAATGTAGGCAACATTATAGTTAGACAGGTTCCAAACTACTTATTGGGATTCATTTATTTTAATTTTTAGTTCCTTTAGGTTTCTGCTTGCTCGCTACAATCATCCCAAACTTCATACTTCTGTTATGTGTTACGGTTGACAACCTGGCTACACTTTACGAAAACAGTTTTAACTCAGAACAAGTTTGTAAGGGAGGATGAATGTCTGGCTGAAGCCTGGCATTTTTCACATGAAGTTCAGCTTAACTCGTAAAGTTCTGTGTTTACACTTTCTTTTATCTCTGATGTAATCTATCCATGCAAAAATGTTGTTTGTACCGATACGATAACATTAGACAGTTTGTTAATAGTACTGGAGCCTTCCTTCAGCTTCTCTGCCTGCCTTTTTCCCCCCATCGACCTACCTGCGCCTTGGCTGCCTGTCTGTCTGATTGTGGGTCACTTTTCTCATTTATCTATTGACCCACTGACCCTCAACACTCCGGCTTCAGTTAAGAAGTTTTCTTTAAAGGAGAGGTGTGCAAAGGGAGTCACTAAACCTGCTTATAATGCAGATAACACAAGAAGATTTATGTGTTCTGCAGTAAAGTTTATGAGCGGAGCTTTGTTTGAAGTCCTCTTTTTTTTTTACTTCTTTGGGGAGAAAAGGTAAAAGAACTCTTTATAAGTTCAAAAGTATTGGAGAAAATATCAAAAGTTTGCCTCCACTACTTCAACAATCCCAACGTATGCAATTGCAATTACAAGACATTTGGGGAATGTATATTCCAGTGTAGCACGTCTAGAAACTGAAGTGTTTTCCAATCCATCTGTGCAAAATAGCTTAAGGTAGGTCAAAATGAAAGCAGCAATTCAAAGTTAGGTCTGCATCTGAAAAGTATTCAAGTCTTTAATTTTTTCCACATTTTATGCTACATCCTTATTCCAAATTGGATTAAATTAATTTGTGTAAAGAATTTTAAGTTCCTCAAAATTATTCATAAAAGTACACCATTGCAACAATGTGGGAAAGTTTTTGGTAATTTTTGCAACTGTATTAAAAACTGAAAAATATGTCCCAGTCTGTGGTCAAGAGTGCTGTGGAGCAGGTTTTCATCCAGGACATCTCTGCACATTGGTCTTTTTTTCCCTCTATCCTGACTACCCTGCCAGTTACTGTGGCTGTAAGACGTCCCTCTAGCATGATGCTGTCACCACCATGCTTCACTGTATGGATGGTATTGGCCTGGTAATGAGCTGGGCCTCATTTCTTCCAAACATGAGTCATGGAATCCAGGTGCTCAATGGAAACAATTCAGTTTTGAGATTCATGCCAAAGGCTGCAAATACGATTTCTTGATTTTCTATTTTTAATAAGTTTTCAAACATCTAAAAGAGATCCACACTGTCGTGATGGAAAATGTGTGTGTAGAATTTTGAGAGAAAAGGTTAACTTAACAAAATTTGAAATGAAGCTGTAACATAAGAAAATGTAAAAAAAAAAAAAACTGAAGGGTTGTGAATGCTTTCTGGATGTACTGCATACTTTAATCTAAACTATTCCATATGTGGTTGTACTTTAAGATTGATGTCCTTTTAGAAGCTGAACCTCTCCTCTTTCCTGAAGTCTTTTGAAGCCTTTAATATGATTTTTTTTTCAGGATTACCTTGTATTTAGCTCCATTCATCTTCTTATAAACACTGACCCACTTCTGTAACTACTCGAGAAAGGCTTTCCCACAGCATGACACCACCATCTCCGTGTATAACCTTAGGCATAATGAAACCTCAGATAAATGTGGATTTATAATGCACCCCCAGTAAATATGTACCCATTATAGTCAATGAGAGCATTTACACTGCGCCACACTTCCACAAAGCCTTAAGCCAAAATTAATACCAATCCAATTTTTGCCGGGTGCCACTGCAACCGTAGAGCATCTCACCACTCCAGCAGGAAACTGCATGAGCACAACATCGACATTTTCAAAATATTTCACCAAGACAAGCTATATTTGCTCAAAATATCTCAATGAAAATGTGTGTATATTTATACAAATATGCTGTCTGCATGTAGTTATGGCTATGAAATCACACAAAATGTGTTGCTGTAATACTGACACCAATTAAGTCAAGTTTCTCTCTCAAGTCACAGAAAGAGCGAGGTGAATTGAGAGAGCAGTGAAGGGAAAATGACTAATTTTGGAAGTTGATAACTACTCCCCACGCATGCTTCTTGCAGTTCACAGCAAAGCAGAGCGGATAACGGACCTAAGCAGAAGAAACATGCAGCGGAGCAGTGTAAAGTATGTATTCGCCATACATAATTTACAAAATACAAAGCATTTTGAATGTAGACAAAAGGTCTCATTCATTCACCTTCATTCACAAGTTCCTACATGTTTTTTTTTGTTTTGTTTTTTTTTGCCAAATCAAAAATTACTTTCTTTCAAGTAGCTTTAATTTATTTATTTATTTTTTTTTGCTAATTCACTAAATTCAGAAGGCAATTTGTTGCACTGTGTTTTATTTAGATACATGAGATAAAAGATTGAAAACTAATCCAAGCCATATTTTATGACACTTATTTGTATAAGTAAAATAATAAAAACAATGTATTATTTTCTTTATGCTTCACAAATATGCTCTGCTTTGCATTTGTCATATAAAACCCCAATAAACGTCACTGAAGTTTGTACTTGCAGTACGACAAAATGTACGAGATAATACTTTTATAAGAACAGAAACAAGTTTGATCTTATAGTTTCATTTTAGTCTATGTCCCACCACCATTTCTGTGGTGGGGTGTAGACAGGGAAGAGGTACGGGAGCAGAGTGTGAGGAAAGACAAAGTGCTCCACTGGGTTGTATGTAATGAGAAATGGACGGAGGGGGGCTGAAGAGAAGCACAGGTCACATTAAAAGCAGGTTCAGCGGGAGGTTTTAGCTAATGCTATTTAATCCTAAAAAAGCCTGGAGCTCACAACGCACAACATACATGCGGTTCTCTATTTTGGATTGTTGGACCGCGGTGCATGTGTGGCTACAATCACAGACAGACCAGGAAACTGAGTTAATCACGGACCAAGCATACAACATGGAAAGTTGCATACCATGGCGTGCTGACGATCCTGTTTCTATGCTCACTTACTCTGACTCATAATGATCCCTGTATAGTTAAATGTCAAGTGGAGCTCTATTGTTTGTTCACAAGAGTGCAAAGTGTTTCCAACAATCAACCTAATGTTCTTTTCAAAACACGCAGAAATAAACATTCCAAAATTAATGACTAATTGATTTTTAGGCTGTTTTTTATTGTTATAAATCCTTTTAACTTGCCCATGATTTTTTTTTTTTTTTTTTTTTGCGACAGCGAACAGAGGAAGTGCTAAAACTGGCAATTATATTGACTTACACAGTCAACAAAGAGGGAGTTCAGGGTGGGTTCATGGGTCAACCAAACACTGGACTTTAACATTTACAAACAGTTGCTTCCTGTTTTCGATGAACACAGTGTAACCCTAACAAAACACAAAGTGATTATGAAAATTGCTTGATTCTTCAACTTAAACCTAATGAAACTTTTTAATTTCTGTTACATAGATTACTAAAAATTTTACTCAAGTAAAAATCCCACTACTTCAACATATTTTTCTCAACTAAAAGTAAAGAGGACCAAAAATTATGTGGTAAAACTGTACTTAATTACAGATTATAACATCTGATTTTACATTTAAAAATGACATAAGACAGACAAAAATTATAAATAATTTCTGGTATTGTACTAAAATAAAACTAATAACATAAATAAATACAAATTAAATTCAGGCAGAAAAAAAAACCTTTTAGAACAGGTTAAGGAACATTTAGTGACAATCCTGCTTACTGTGTATTTATGTGATCTCCAAATTACCCAGCACGGTCAACAGATATGTTATAACATTAAACAATACAGGTTGTGTACAAACAAGAAGTCTTGATTTATATGGCATCAAGATGAGTAAGTAAATTTTACATTCCTGACCTAAAAACAGCCCTAACAGGTCAAAATCCTCAAAAATGTGAGCTACACTCATTCATGCACAACTGGTAATGTAGCTCTTCAAGCCAAGAAATCATCAGGATAGGTCACAACGACAAAGTTCATCATGCTCTCAAAGTCGTTTTAGCATGTTTATTTCTAATGAAGGAGATTTTGTGGAACAACTTGTTTAACTCCTTTCAATAGTCTTACATTCAAAAGTTCATGTAGTTTTCTTATGTGTTGTGTCTGGATATGCAACTTTTCTGTGATGTCACCATCTTGTTTTGTTTATTTATTTATTTTTTGTTCATAAGAAGGATTTACTGATAGATAGTCTCTGAATGTCCCGAAATGACCACACACTTATTGGCAAACTTAATTAGTTTGCTGATGTTTCACTTTCTCAATCCCACAACCCCACAGGTGAATAAATCATCTGCATGGTGTGGTATGAGATTAGGATATTGTCTTATTGGATCATTGCAGTGATGTGTCAGTCACAGTTGCATCATTTCTGCAGGAGTGAGGAACATGCAGTATGTGTGTAACGTGGGAAAGCTCCGGCAATCATGAGATGGAATTTTTTATGTCCTAAAAATCTGTGACATGCTGGGAATGAAATTGTGAATGCTACAGTGTACAGTTTGAAGCAAGGTGATTCAAAAGTGTTATTTTTCTATGGAATGCAACAGTGCAGGATACTACGTGTAGCTAGCGGAGCATCAAATTTTATATTAGATAAACAGATAAAGACAAATCATTTCCTGCTTGATCAGCCCTGAACAAAGAAGTCAGATTTTCAAAAATCTTTTTTTTTTCCTTTAAATCAGTGAATGTACCATAAATTAGAATAGCATGACATGCAAAGGACCCTTTAAATGGCATCTGTCTATAAGCTGTCATTGTAAATAAATAAATGAGATATATTTTTCCTACATTATAGGAAGAAAAGGAAACACCAGGGTCTTGTGGTATGTATGTAAAGGTAGAGCTACGAAGTCGGACGATGGACTAAAAAAGGATTGGGGTCAAAATGTGTGAATTTTCTTGAGATTGGTGAGCCTTATCAGAAGCTCACTTTCCAGTGTACTGAAAATATGGTGGAGTCAAGAAAGGTGAGGAAATGCTACATAAATAGAATGGGTTATTTATCTATTTAGTAGATATCAGTCAGAAATCAGTCAGAAATCAAAAAGGCTACTATAACGAACTAAAACAAAATTTTGCATCGAGTCTGATGCCGTTTCCTGAATTTTTTTTTGGAGAGAAGACATGTATCCTTAATTCTCTACACTCCTGGCCTCAAACAAAAGATGATCCTTGTCTTTTGGGAATGTCCCAAAAGACAACATGCCAGAGGGGCCATGTAAGTCTCTGAGGAAATCAGTCAGTCACATTCTTGTCTGTGATCAATCAGCCTCTGGCCCCAGCCAAACCCAGGTCAGACCAACCCATCTTTAAAACTACCTGTCCTTGGCACAAAAAATAACCTCCTGCTCTGTCTAATGTCTAGCCGTCTCTCTTTTTTTGAGCAAATACTGTAACTGGGGGGGGGGAAGAACATAAACAAGACCACCAGCCAACAACAAAACAATTCAACCACACTTTATTGCAATTTCCTCCTTTTCCCTAAGGTTGACACAATAATTACATAGAAACCGACTACTGTGTAGGTGTGCTTGGCAGCTCTGTTTCTCATTGAAGGGAAGAATTGTGTATAAAAATGATGAGAGATGTGAGGTTGTTACAATTTAAGCAGGTAGGAACATTTGTTTTCTCTGTGGGCGAAGAAAAGAGGAATGAAAGAGTACTTTAGTCTGCCATGCTTAACTCCCAGTCTCAGCAGCACTCGGCTCACACTGGGGAGAAGAAATGTCGGAACATAACCAACAAATTAGTCAAAGTCCAAGTCCAATTTATATCTACAACCTACGTAAAAAAGAAAGTCCAAAACAATTAAGTGCTTAACGATGATAAAATATGTACAAGACATAAAACTAACACAAAATAGACATAAAGGGTGTCACAAAGGAGAAAAAAAAAACTAACGTGGAATAAACACACTGTGCTGAAGGCCACTTGAACACAGGCTGCTAAAATATACAGTGAAAGTGCCTGTCTAATATTTTAACTGGTGCCGAAGTTTAGGACCTGAAAAAGCGCAATGTCTCTGGACAGATATGCTTATGTGTGAGTGTTCCAGTTAAAAGGACACAGGTAGAAGAAATCATATCAAACTAGAGGAGGGGTCTCCCACTCTAGTCCTCAAGCTTTGTGTCCTACAACTTTTAGAGATGTTCCTGGTCCAACAGACTTTGTCCAAATGGTTGAATTACCTTCTTAGCACGCAGTCACATTCTCCAGAGTCCCGCTAATAATCTGATCATTTTGACGTTGAAGCAGAGACACATCCTAAAAGTTGCAGGACACTGACCCTAGAGGGCAGGAGCTGAATACCCCTGAGCTATAGACTCATAAAGGTGGTCTTAATGCCCCTGCATACGCACAACCGCTGCACACACTTGAGGCGCATTCAATGCAGACTCGAGGCAGACGTTCGCGTACAGATAATTTGGACGACCGTGTTCTTGGTGTCGCAAGGTAACTGCTCGGCGGGAAACGGTGTTCACATCGAACTGTATGTGACACCGAGCTGAAAAGGTTGAGTCAGGGCAACCAGTGGAAGGGATGCATATCAGCAAGACTGCCACTTTGTGTTGCACTAACAGTTGTGCAGTGGCTTCACTGGCAGAGAAGAAACACAGCTAGGCGTCCATCTAGATCATCAAACCCGCAAGTACCCATTGGGATTGAGGGAAATTAAGGAATTTGTCAGGAGACATGTATGCAATCGGTAATACACACAGAACACCAGAGTATATTGAAGTCTTTACTGAACCTAGCATAAAACGCTTTGCAGTGTCGGAGGCAAGACATGATAAAAACTTGTATTATACTCTTTAGATCTCACCTCAAAGGAATTGGCATAAGTTTTACTGTCCATAATAAATGAAAGGGTTTTTTTTTCAGTAAAACATGGCTTATTTGTTTTTATTAGCAATTATTTATCATGATGGACCCGCAGGGAACATGTAGCCTACATATCTAGCTGTCACCTGAAGATTCTGAGATGTCAGCTACATTTGTTATGCCATTGAATAGTGGCTATCCCCGTGGGATTTAAAAAGGGACTATGTTTTCAACCAGATAGCGAAATTGTTCTGTTAAAAAGTCATGGCTTAATGAAAAATACTCAGTTAAACATTAAATTCCTTATAATTAAATTTAAATGATCTGTTGTTCAGTGTTTTGGTGTAAAACTAAAACATATTTTTAGATTAGAAGGGCTTATCAATGGTGGTAGATATTTAATCAATATCATATATTTTATTTCTTTATTTGACCGAATTTAGTAAATTAAATGCCACCCAAAAAACTTTTCTTCCCAGTGTACTGAAAACATGGTGGAGTCATTACTTTAGATTTCAGGTAGTCTGAGTGAAAGGGGGACATGGCCTCAGTTGGAGTCGGGGGAATGGAGACAGGACTGAAAGTTTATAGGGACGCACATGTTTTACAGGCGTCTTGGTTTGACCGAGTATGATTTTGAAAAACAGTTTGATAAAATTTTTTTGAAGGAGAAAAGAAAAAAACGTCTGGATATGCAATTAACTTTTAGCATTAGTACTTTCCAGTCATTTCTTCTATGTTTGTTAAAGTGGAAGAGAGCCAATGTTTTTTTTTTTTCCATTCAGGAAAAACATTTGCTGATTGACTTCTACCCAGGCCTTTGTGTACCCATTTTGTATTTTTCAATAAGCTCCTGCCTGCTGACTTTTCCAGACGTGTGTTCAAGAAATGCATTACTGTTCTCCCAAAATTTGAATCAAGCTGAAGATCTGTTGACGTTTGTTTTGTCTACTGTGTACAGTGCCGATGTAACATGCTCCAGCTCTCCTACAGAGTTCTGTCCAGGATATAATTCTCTAAATGCTTCTGGATGGCAGAGAGCTATTTGGTCATTAAGAAGTCTATTAAGTCATTAGAGTAACAGTGGGACTGCCGTCTGCCTGCCGAAGGGACCAGATGATCAGCCTGATAGGTTTTACCTAGCATTTTTCCACATATTTGCGCACGTAATTATAGGTTAGTTGACTTAGTGGACCGTGACTCAGATGTCACGCTTAAAAAGGAATTGGACGTCACCAGCACACTTTAAAGGTAATGCCCCCGGTCTCTCCTTCCCTTTCTCATTTTTTTTTTCCACTTGGTGTGGGTGTGTTATTGTGTGTTCAAATGAGCAGTAAGTGAGCAACGACACAGCCAGACCCTCGGGTCATGTCAGACAGGAAGAAGAAAGCAAGAAGGAAGAATCAAAAGGGAGGCACAAGGTTAGAGCAGAGTTCAGACACAGATTTGCCCTTTCCATTAGACAGATCATGGTCCGCACACGTCTTTAAACCTAGACATACACACCCCATCACTGTATGTAAATATTTGGATTTTGGCATGGTCGCATGGAATTCAAAATCCTCCCTGAAATATGCCTTTTTGGATAAATACTATCTAAGGGAAATATTTAGCATGATTTATGACATGTGAGGATCCTTGACTGTTATTTGAAACAGCGCTTGTTCAGTCAGTGCAGACATTTACTGCTCTGAACTATGAATATTGAGCTGCTCACCATAAACACTTGTTGGTGAATTGAACAGCCAGAAATATCTGGATCTGCACAGTGGACACTCTCCCTGGATATTCTACATTGTACTGTCTTTACCTTTTTCTTTATGTATGTCAAATTACTTATTTGTTTTTAAGGGAATATTTTTAGTAGGTTTTCTGGACTGAAACATAAACACAAATCAAATTTAGCAGCATGTAAAAAATATAGTGACTAGTGGAAAACAGATTGTGTGGCTATAAACAGTTAAGAGAAGCATTTTTTTTTCATTCAGACAGAAAAAAGTATCTTCAGGATCAGTGGTTGTAAACCCACTGAGTGCCATTTTTTTTTTCATTATATCACTCCATAAAAATAATAAAGTCTAAATGTTATAAATAAGTAAATATTAGTTATAAAACTATGACCACATCTTGAGATACACAGGGTCTGGAGCAAACAATGACCAAGCACATATGAGACTGAAGTCATAGCAATAAACAAGTCTGAAGAATCCACCAAGTTCATCCAAACACAGGTTGATTGTTTTTATTCTTAAAAGGTGTCGGTTGACTTTGGTACCTGACTTTTTAAGATATGGAAAGGAGCTGTCTGGTATTGAACAAGCTTCAGTTTGTACTCAAATGTTTTGAGTAGATTAGATAAAATCAGAGCAGATTTTACCTATTCTACTCAGTTTTCTGTAATAAGTGGTGTCGACCAGCAAAAAATATATATATTAAAATTTGTCTTAATCTGTCATCTGTCATCTTTCATAAAACCCAACTAACCCAAATGTGGATTAAAATCATAATAAACTGAAATGTGTAAAGAATTATAAAAATAATACAAATTTTAGAATAAAAGGAAATTAAATACCATTTTATGATTATATGTAATTGTTGAAAAGAGTTCGTTATACAGTAAAACAAACTGATATGCAAAATTAAGAGTATATGTAATAACTAGATACTTGCAAATAAGAAATGAAAGTAGAATGGACTAAGGTTACTACGAATCTAAGAAATCACAAAGTCTCTACATTATTGTTTTTACTTCTCCTGCTTGTTTTATAAATTGTGGGTTTCTCTGACAGCTGTGTGTTTGGCGCCACCCTTTGACTTGGAGATTTATTGTTGCCGTTTGCTAACATAATAGCCGCAGTCAGCAAATCTGTGCTAAATGCTGGAGAGTGTTGGTGCCTAGACCGTAGGAGGCAAAAACAGATGTTTTTGTTTATTCGTATTTCAAGTTTGATGGTGGAACAAAAAGCAGGATTATAGAGTTGCTCTTACAGGAGCAAATCTATAATATAGTAAGTTATGTTTACAAACACACCAGCCGTGACATTTCACATGCTGCTAATGTTGAGGTCCTTCCAAATGCCACTGCTGGAGTGTTTCATCAGCTGTAAAACACTCCTTATCCGACACAGATGTCATCCTGAATCTTCAATCTGAGAAGGGTATTATGAGCCTGAAATGTTTCACAAATTAAAACGATTACAAGCAATGTTAGGAAAATAGAATTCACTTTTCTTACTGGCTGCCTAGTACGACCTGGTTGAAAATAATCCACATTCTACATCTGATTGGCTGATCAGGCTCTCACAACGAATTCCATCAGCAGAAGCTGCTGGCATTCGAGGCAGCTAAGAAAATGAAATTTTATCACAAACCCATGAAGAAGAAGTGCAGCCAACATAGAGCCGAGGCCTGATCACTGTCTTGAGATTTGATTGAAATAAATGTTTTTGATTGTATCATGTGCATTGTTACTTTTATCATATTTTATGTGAAGGTTCTCCTTATTTTGTCTTTCCTTCTATGCAGCGATAACTACGCAATCATCCGACAGCCTGCGCCAGATAAACTAGTTGGAGCTGCTGCTGCACCGCCATCCAAGATGGGAAACAGGATGGTAAGAATTAGTCTTTCAGACGCAGTTTGGATAAATTATGTTATGCATATGTTATGAAAGTGCTTGAAAGTGACTGTTTATGATGGTTTAATATAGCTTCTTACAACCACAAGAATAAACACTTAAATGAGCATTTTCACTTCACAGCAGACTTCAATCCCAAGGGTTTTTCATGTCAGAGTCCTCTCAAGGAAGAAAAATAGCACTATTAATACACATGCACGCATACACACACACACACACACACACAATGCTTTCAACTATAAACCTTTGACCACATGCAACAAGTGATTTCTGCTCTTCTGTCAATGTATTTACTTCTATCACTAACAGGTGCTTTAAAAACACATTTTTAAAGCTTCATATGTTGTTCCACTGGCCATTAAATGTCACCTGTTTCTGGAAACTATTCTTGTAACTACAGATTGTAAATTCCTGCATAGACAAATGACCAATAGGGTTGTGTTTGGTTGGTGGAGAATCCCACTTAAGCAGAAGGATACTGCAGTAGTCACGCTGACTGAAATAGGCATCGTAAACATCGCAGCCCTTAAGAAAAAGGATGAGACCAAGAGGAAACCAGATTCTGTCACCTCGCAATCTCAAAACCTTTAACCCTATTTGAGCTTAAGTCGTGAAGTGACAAGTGACATCTCTCTCTCTCCCCCTCTGCGTGATTGCACCGGTCCCCATAAAAAGCAGCCGATGGTAACTCAACTTTGGTCAGAGACCGAGGTGGGCAGTGGCGTTGCCGTCCAGCTCAGCAGTGCCTAGACGTGACCCCAGCAGACTGCCAGTCTCCTTACTGCTTCGTTGCTCATGACTCCACCGCCACCTCCTACCATGACCTCTGACCCCGGCCCAGGAGAAAGGCGCCACCAATATGATGTAATTTCTCCTCGACATGGGCCGCTGGTCTCAGCCGAAATGTGACCCTGGGAAAATAAATATGTGTGTTTGCTTGGTGGAACAGAACGAAGCTTAAATAAGAGAAATGTCTAGCTTACATGTCCAGTGACATACATAGTGACATAAATAATCAGTTTCAGTTTGGTAAAGTGCATCACAGTTACATACTGCTATTGCTATTTTGCGACAGCTGATATTATTAAGAGATTTGATCAAAGAGAAACTTTTTTTTTTTTGAAGCAATTTTTTAGATATTTGATGGATGCGTTGACTTGATAAATACTGATGGCACTTTAATGACCTACCCCTGTGGGAAAAAAGGAAGCCTTTAAAGGGATACCGATGTGCAGCTTGCACTCTTTGAACTGACTAAACTTTCTCCAGCCTTTTCCAATCTGCGCTCAAAGCATTCGCTACTCGCTGTCCTGCCCACCTGTCAAGTTGCATCAGCCCTCAAGGAGCCGGAGAAGAACCATGCACCGTGACTTGCCTTTATTTCCACAGCCTCTAAACTGTTTCTCACAGTCATATTCACACCTCTCTGAGATCTAAAGAGACCACAGAGAGGTCTCAGACGGGCAGGGTTCGTGTTAGACCGCCGCAGCTTATTGTCAAAAGAAGACTCTGGTGTGTCTAACGTTTCTATACGCTCCAGGAGATGACTTTCCATCCATGTATCCATCCATCTGCCTGTCCGTTTATCCCGTGCATGCATCTGTCCGTCTATCCATCTACCTGCCATAAATCCAATGTAACCTTTTCTTTCTATACTCTAAGAACAGACTGAGTGAGTTTGGCAACCTTGGAAAACGGAGTCTGGAAAAGTGTGGGATTTTTGCATGAAAATGTGTTGAAATCACATGCATCCCCAGGACCAAGTTCTGTTGAAGGCATCTCTGTGTGGCAAGACAGTTCACCTTTCTGCAAAAGCTTCTCTTTAAATATCACAAGCTACAACTCTCTGAGAAAGAACAAAAAAAAATACGGTGAGGTTTGGGATCTTTACAAATTCAGATTGCCTTTTTCTTAGTGATTCAGATTCGTGTTGGCAGGGAAATGACGCACCCCAGACTCAGCCTTACCACTGTTTCAACACACCATCTATCCCAGCATAGTGTGTATGCGTGTGAGCGTGTGTGTGTGTGTGTGTGTGCGTGTGTGTGTGTGTGTCTTTGACCGTCTCTCTGGTGCTTCACTTTCCTTTAGTTCACACCCACACAGTTTCCCTTTTGACTTGAGGTCTAGCCATTCTCCTGACCTCATCATTGTTACAGTCAAGCGTAAAAGGATCCAATCAGCCATGATCTTCAGATTAAACCTCACATTATTGTAATTGAGAATAATGGTTCCCATATCAGTTTCAGTCCAGCTCTGAATTGTATTTATACATATGTGGAAAGAGAAGGACCCGGGGCTCAGAAGTTCAGAGCACACAGGTTGGGTTGATTTCACGTTAGCCTTTTTCCTTTACTTTTTTTTTTTTTTACTGATTCTCCCACCAGAGCTGTTTATCTCTGCAGATCCTCCACAACTCCTGCTCCACTTATTAATGCTGTCCTTGCACAGTCTGTGTCAGTTTAATAGGCCTTCCATTTTAAGATTATGGATTAAACAGTGCTCTGTAAGAACTTCAATGCTTGAGACATTGTTTTATAATCCAACTCCACACAACTTTCTCCCTGACCTTTCTGCTGTGATCTTTGGTCTTCATGAAACCGCCTGTTTCCTAACGTTCTCCATCCAAGCTCTGAGGCCTTCACTGAATAGCTGTAAACGTACTGAGAATAAATTACACACAGGTGGACTATTTTCACTCATTAGGTGACTTCTGAAGGCATATGGTGTAGCTTGATTATATTTAGGGCTGTACAAGTAAAGAGAAGTGAATAAGAATGCATGGCGCAAATTTCAATTTTCCATGCTGAAATATTTTTGGAAGCTAGTTGTCCCGTCGCTTCCAGTTCACGATTTTGCAGTTTTTCTGCGGCTTTAAAAATGTAAAACTCTGTGTTAATTGATTTGCTAAAGGAAATTATGTATCTAAAAATAAAATAAAACATATTATGTGGGCAAAAAGTTCTGTAAACCACATATGTGCTACCTCAATCAAAATTGCTGACATTTGACATGCAAAAAAAATCTTTCAGATTACATAAACAATACCTTACCAGGTACTTCTCTCACTTCAGGATGACACAGGGACACCTATAAGACCAATTTTAACTGAGGTTGCACATATGTGCTTTACAGGATTTTTTGCCCACACAATATATTTTTTTTTTCTTTTTTTTTTCAGATACATAATGTCGTTTTGCAAATTAATTAACACAAAGCTTTAGCCTGTTATAGCAGCCGGAGAGAAACTTGACGTGTGAGTCAAACATAAACCGGAGATGCGCTTTTATTTTGAAAAGAGAGCGCCATAACTTGTGCTGTTGCGCACATTAAAATCGAGTGCAGGCTGGCTTTACTGCCATTTCCGAAGAGGCGGCTAGCTTTATCCCATTGATAGACGGAGTCTCCGATGGTGGCTGTCGGCTTCTAAACACTTCTGATAATGCTGACATTACTGTAGGAGCGCTAACGATGCCATTTAAAATATTAGTTGCCTCTGTGAGTCGCTGCCGCTCAGCTATTTTTCTGTTCCTGAAAACCCGCCTACTCCTGCCTGGGGTCCAATCAGAAACTGAAATTTTAAGTTAACTTCCGTTGCAATCAAACTCTGTAAGAGAGTTTGATAGTACGAGTAAGAGAGTTTGATAGTGAATGTAAGAGAGTTTGTACGTTTTGGCCCATGGGGCCTCTGATGCATTACGGAAACAGCATGTCTGCAGCACAAAACAGATCACTGGAAAGCCCACCCAAAGCTGGAAGCCTTTACCCTCGTCATTACCGAAAAACAGTGCTCCTTGCAGCTGCTTATTTCTAGGGGGGAGAAAAAGCTCCCAGGCATGTGTAGTGCCGTTTTGACAGCATAGTTAGAAAGTACTGATGAAAGCGGAGAGGCTCAAAACACTCTGCCGCTCAAATTAGCTGTGAACCAATCCGTGCCATCACGGCCCCCCTGCAGATTCTGTTGCAGCGCACCATAAATGTTCCTATGTGAAGCCTCTTCATGGCTCCAGCAAGCCTCTACACAGGGCAGAGGAGAGCATCTTTTTCTTGCTGCCACGACTCACTGCTGGGTTTTCCATCACATCAAATACGCCTCGTGATTTGATGCCAGAACAAACTACATTCATGCTTTTTTTATCCTTACACGAAAATTCTCATGTTTTACTCATCAGCTAATTAGTGTCTGCAATATTTTAGTCTCCAGTCACAGTCCTAGTCAAACAATTTGGCAGAGATAGAGCCAATCTATGCTGATGGAAGGGAGAGCTCCATGCTCTCTTCACCTTCGCTAATCTGGTCTCGTGTACACCACTCACACTGATACCCCTCCTGCAGATTCAGCTGCTGAGCGTGTTTGTCTAGTGAGGTGGAGAGACATACATAACCATAAAGCTGTCTCCATACAGACACATTTTTAGCGCTTCCTTCTCCTCATATTGTCCTCTCCCTCTTTTTTCTTCGCTCGCTCTTTTAGAATCCGTCCATATACACTAAATTTTTATAGTAGACTATAAAGCCCAACCTCCTTCTCCTTTGGAGCTACTTTACTGCAGCCAGAGTTATGACCGACACACAAAGTAAGATTCTGCTCAAGTTCTCCAGATGTCCCCAGCCGTCTGGACTCAAAAGCAAAACAACAGGATAAAGACGAAAAGAGCTTCCCTTTCTCCTTCTTACCTGAGAGAAGTTTAGCCCGTTAAGGGGGTGACACTGCTCCTCAACCCGCTCCACTGCCCCCGTCTTCTTCCTCATTCGTTCTGCCTCTTGAGCCAAGAACAAGTCCAACACCGGAGTCCCTCTGGACCGGACGTCCCACTCCGTCAACGAGTTTACCATCAGCATCACCCACACAGGCCTCTTCCTCTCCCAGTTCCCTGCGATGGCGTTGAACAGATAGTCGGCGTACAGGCCACGGCCTCTCTGGTCCGCAGTCATCCAATAAGGCATCATGTGTTTGACGTAGTCCAGGTGGCGTTTGAGGCGACGGTACAGGTCTCGGGGCAAAAGGGTCTGCAGGTTTTCTCCGTGGGGGAGCAGCTGGCAGCTCGTGAGCTTGGAGATGGTCAGAGGATCTGTGAGGTCCAGCTCAAAGAACACGTTACTGCTGCTTCGGAAGGCTTGCTTGGAGCTGTTGGGGATGAAGTCCCAGACTCGGGTGTAGGGAACGTGTATGGTACCAAACAAGTAAGAGGGTGGCTGAGGAGGTGTGCGGTTTATCCTCCACAGGAAAGAATTCAGCTCGCTTTGCTGTGGAAAAGGGAGAGGAAAACCAAAAGTATCACTTTAGAGAGCAGTTAAGCTTACACTAAAACTAGAGCTGAAGAAAATTTTCTCTCAGCTTAAAGAGAAAAAAAAAGAAAAAAGAAACTAAAATGAAAACGGGTTTTTGTTCAGTAACAGAGAATTGTGGATTTGAAGGAGTTTATAGCGAGGCCTCCGGGGTTGTAAACAGACCCTTGTGTATTGTTGAGGCGCATACTTCTGTTGCCAAAGCCTCTTTTCACCCTGTGTAGCATTTTCGAGGCAACAGTGCAAATATAATGCGGCGTTGAAGCTTACAAAAACAAAAAGCTGAAAGAAACCTGCTCTCCATTCTGACCTCGCTGTGATACTTTTGTTTGTGATGGGGTTTTTTTTGCGCTCGCCACAAGACAGGAGATGCGATGCTGACAGTCCTAAACACAGCATTGTGTTTTTCTGTGGTTTCCATAACAGGAAGCATTTGTCTGTTATGCTTATATTCATAAAAAACAATGTCACAAAGGAAATTAAATAATCACAGTCATTTTAAATAAACATCAGACCGTGTTGCATTTGAAATATGTTTCTTGTTAAGAGCTCAGTGAATGTGCCGTGCATGCGCTACGGCTTTGATGTTGGCATTATCCGAATATGAAAAAAGAATTTGCTTCTCTAAACAATATGAAGCTGCTGGCCACCGACGCACAGTGTAATCAGGCGACGGAGGGGATGAAACCCATTACAGTAAAATAAAGTTATTCTTAGAAAATGTTTACCTCTACAATTAAATCAAGAAGATTTCCCTCATCTGCGCTCCAGCCATGCTGCATACTGCCAAGTTTGCCTTTAAAATTTCAAATAGCAGCCAAAATGAGCAAAGACTTCTTGCGGGATGTTCTCTTTAATTAATTGCAATGAGCAGCCAGTATTTTTCCTGGCAGTCTGCTGCAAGGGCAAACTAAACAGAGCTGCTATGGTCTGGATGATTTCATTACAGCGGTTTGAAGTCTTTGCAGATAAGCTGGGATACTTAAGAAGAGTAGATTTTGAGTTTTATTTCGTTTTTTAATATTTTCCTTGTCAGGGTTGGATTTGCAAATTCTCCCTTCGTCGTATTTCTGAGAAATGGGGATAGAGTATTTTTGTTCTGAGCGCCAGTGCCAGCCCAAGCAGTTTGAGGACCTAAGCAGAAATCGCTTTGGGGCCAAGCTCCATTTGAGTCGACCATCCACCACAACACCACTGACCTCCCTCTATACTGTCCAGTATATTGTTCAGCGAAATCAGTGGCTTTCACCGAATTCCATCTTTGGGGTATTAGGGGTATAAGCATACTGAATATAGATTTTCAGATATTTATTTACGGGGCAGGGGGGGAGTATCTTTTTTAGTTCCCTGATTCCTGGCACACTGGTAACACTGATGCACACACTCCACCCCAGTAGATGGTCCGAATGCATCTAAAGCACGTCTGCCAACCGAACGGATTACGCATTGAGTACTTCAAGACTACAGTTTTACTTTAATGCAAAACATGCCGTGTGAGCGCTGACACCAGGTCTGACTTTAGCTACGACAGGCAGCAACAAAACAGATGACGGGATTCAGAGCCAAAATAAGTAAGTCTACATCTGACAACACTGTTCATGTATGTGTACAGTCATGATTGATTCAGTCGTGATTGAAATTTTGTTCTCAATGATTGCTGATGGTAATGCATAGTTATTTCATAAAGGTGATATTTGAAGTGCCAATTCATTTAGAAAAAATTTATTAATTTGGAGTAATTACTTGCAAAACCTCTAATTAATTGAGCAAAAAAATGTGCAGTGCAGTGCCTTACACAGACTGATGTTCATAAGCTTCTATTTCAATTATTTATGATGACGATGCTTAATTTCTCATAAGACTGGACTACTACAAATGACCAATAAAACACATTTTTAACATAGAAATATGGGTTTAATGAAGTGCATGTTTATTATGTGCTACAGGGTTGCTATTTTCAAAAGATATTTTTAATATGACAAATGACCCTCATCGAATGCATATTCTTTATGATATATAATTTACTGACTGTGTATATCTCCAAGTTTGATTTCATATCCAATCTCACTCCTGTTCCATCTTGATCTTTTCACATATAGTTGACATGTGCATACAATGTTTTCTTGACTCAGACACAAGCAGCATAAATTATTAAATAATCTTTAAATTATGACTCGGTTAACACAAATTTGTGTGCGCTTGTCAACATGCCCAGTGTGTTGCATTTTTTTCCCCAAGGTCCCGACACAAATGGAGCGGTGGCAAATATTGGAAATCCTCAACAATTGAAAAACAAGCATGTATCCAAATATAAGGAGGGATAGCTTCAATCATTTAGTTCAATCTTCCATGTGAAGTAAATGTGTTGCGGAACATATTTAAGAAACTTTAACAGTGCCAGACAAAAATGTTTTTAATTGTGGTAAAAGTGATAAATATTGTCAAGAAAAGATAAAGAAAAGGCAGACCTTTTAGATAAAATACAAAAAAAGAGGACATTTTGTAATTTTTCTTGCTAAAAAGAAAAGTTCAATAAACAGTTTAGTTTTAAAAGATCATCATTTCCTGATTTGTATTACTTATGTTTGCTGTAAAGGGCTAAGATGACTTTAAGACACGGAAAGTGTGGTCGTGCTTGACTTATAACCGACAAGAGGAGAGATCCCCTCTGCTGAGGCAGTGCTGACTTTTTCTGGAGAGCCTTGACGCGCGGTGCTTCTTTTTTATGAGGGTAATTACTCCTAATGCAAAACAGAGACCACTGTACTGACGCGTACAAATCACACGACGCGCAGGGGCACGAAGTCTTTACATTGAACTCTAAAAAACAAAACCATTTTTTGAGACATAACGATATAATGACATAATGATAATAACCTCGCTGCAAATACTTGGGAGAGCGATTTTCAAGTGCCATACACCTGTTTCTGAGGTGATGCATTTTTTTTTTCTTTTCTTCCTGTCAGCAGCAAAAAAAAAACAAAAAAAAAAGCGTGTGGGATGTATGATTAGTGTTCCTCTGCGCACATAGGAAAATCTTTGATTTGCCCTATAATAACCTTTATTTGTTTAATAAGCCGCACACTGTGTTTAAACATGACCACTTCTGAAAGGTCAATGAAACTTTTCCAAATGAAGTTAAGTCAACCGTGGGTGTTCTCTACTTTGTCACATAAACAGCCGTAAAGTTGGCAAGCGCGTAGTTTCCTTTGGCAAACCCGCTCATTGGGAAGGCCGAGATCTGTACAATCCTATAAAGAATCTCTTTATATTTTTACATGTGTATAATAATAATAATAATAATAATAATAATAATGGTTACTAATATTAATATTTTTTATTAATAAGAATATATTAATTATAAATTATATATTTGGTTCAAAGCTGCAAATCTTTTCAAGTATTAAGGCATCAATACAATACATTTTTGAATAATTACTTTTTGTGCCGTTCAGCTATGTTTTATTATTCGAACTTGATTCTAGTTTTTCCAACATTCTCCAAACTGTTACAAATGCAAACATAAAACAGAAAAATTGTCTGCTATTTTTGCTAGTAGGGCTGCAAAACACACATGTCTGTGTGTGTTTTGCCATGGACTTGTTTTCTCAGAAGCAAATTATGTAACGAGTCTAATAAAAGGACGCTTCTGCGTAATAAAGTTTCCCCCAATAAAACTCACCGACTTCGGTGGGTCGCACTGCCTCGGTCTGCCCGTCCGCCCTGCGCCCCAGGGTGCCACAGTTTGCAGCAGACCGCCCAGGAGGATCCAGCTGAACACCGGCGAGTAAAACATCTCCACGAGGTGACAGGACACTTGTAGCACAGAACTTTTTTTTTTTAACTCTCTCTCTCTCTCTCTCTGTCAGACTGCGTCCTCTCCTCTTACTCTCTGTTCTTTAAATAAAAAGAAAAAAAAAAAAAAAAAGAAGCGCTACCGGTGGCCTCTGGGCTCACATGTGCAGCTCGGCTGGAGCACCATCCCGCCTCTTCACGCACTCCGCCTCTGAGTTTGTTTTGTTTCTGTCTGCAGTTTTTCTCTTGTCTCTTCGCACGGTGCGCTCCGGGGGCACGAGCTGAAAAAGTCTTAGGGAAAAGTTTGCGCTGCGCGAGTTTGGACGGGGGCGAGAGAGAGAGAGAAAGAGAGAGAGAGAGAGAGAGGTGGAACGACGTGAGTACACCCCTCACCCCTCCACAACATTAAACACAAAGTATGCATACACCACCACAGCCCCTTTAGAGAGGAGTGAGCAGCAGGTCCAGATCGGAGAAGGACATGCGTGAGTGAGAGAAGACCCTAAAGATAGACGCAGAGAGAACGCGGCGAGGTTTAAATCGCCTTATATTCTTGAATTTACCTCAATATTATGTCTAGCACAGCCGGATCTGTCCTGCGTGCTAATCAGTATTAACGAGTCCCTCCAAATAATTACTTAAAATATACAAATCTTACAGAGTTGGTGATTGTGTATATATTTTCTTGCCGCAGGCAGGGCAGGTTGGTAAAACCGAATGGTGCAGCTGCTTGCCTTAGGGCTCAGGAGACATTAACATATTCACAGACCCTACATGTGTGTACACACACACACACACACACACACACACAGAGAGAGAGAGAGAGAGACATATGAAAAAAATCATAATTTTAAAGTTTTGATAACAGAACCATAACCTAGAGCTAATTTCGCAGTTTCTGCCGCCTGAGCTTGTCTTTTTTTTTTTTTGGGGGGGGGGGGGGGGGGGGGGGGGGCTTTTTGGGCCAAAAAAAATTTACCCTTTTTAAAAAAAAAAAAGGGGGAAAAA